>NC_068443.1:3013515-3061015 GCF_023373465.1 Oncorhynchus keta | reverse complement strand
TTACAGTAGAGGGTTAATATACAGTCAGGTTACAGTAGAGGGTTAATATACAGTCAGATTACAGTAGAGGGTTAATATACAGTCAGGTTACAGTAGAGGGTTAATATACAGTCAGATTACAGTAGAGGGTTAATATACAGTCAGGTTACAGTAGAGGGTTAATATACATCAGATTACAGTAGAGGGTTAATATACAGTCAGGTTACAGTAGAGGGTTAATATACAGTCAGATTACAGTAGAGGGTTAATATACAGTCAGATTACAGTAGAGGGTTAATATACAGTCAGATTACAGTAGAGGGTTAATATACAGTCAGGTTACAGTAGAGGGTTAATATACAGTCAGATTACAGTAGAGGGTTAATATACAGTCAGATTACAGTAGAGGGTTAATATACAGTCAGATTACAGTAGAGGGTTAATATACATCAGATTACAGTAGAGGGTTAATATACAGTCAGATTACAGTAGAGGGTTAATATACAGTCAGGTTACAGTAGAGAGTTAATATACAGTCAGATTACAGTAGAGGGTTAATATACAGTCAGATTACAGTATAGAGGGTTAATATACAGTCAGATTACAGTAGAGGGTTAATATACAGTCAGATTACAGTATAGAGGGTTAATATACAGTCAGGTTACAGTAGAGGGTTAATATACAGTCAGATTACAGTAGAGGGTTAATATACAGTCAGGTTACAGTAGAGGGTTAATATACATCAGATTACAGTAGAGGTTTAATATACAGTCAGGTTACAGTAGAGGGTTAATATACAGTCAGATTACAGTAGAGGGTTAATATACAGTCAGGTTACAGTAGAGGGTTAATATACAGTCAGATTACAGTAGAGGGTTAATATACAGTCAGATTGCAGTAGAGGGTTAATATACAGTCAGATTACAGTATAGAGGGTTAATATACAGTCAGATTACAGTAGAGGGTTAATATACAGTCAGATTACAGTATAGAGGGTTAATATACAGTCAGATTACAGTAGAGGGTTAATATACAGTCAGGTTACAGTAGAGGGTTAATATACAGTCAGATTACAGTAGAGGGTTAATATACAGTCAGGTTACAGTAGAGGGTTAATATACAGTCAGATTACAGTAGAGGGTTAATATACAGTCAGGTTACAGTAGAGGGTTAATATACAGTCAGATTACAGTAGAGGGTTAATATACAGTCAGATTACAGTAGAGGGTTAATATACAGTCAGATTACAGTAGAGGGTTAATATACAGTCAGGTTACAGTAGAGGGTTAATATACAGTCAGATTACAGTAGAGGGTTAATATACAGTCAGATTACAGTAGAGGGTTAATATACATCAGATTACAGTAGAGGGTTAATATACAGTCAGATTACAGTAGAGGGTTAATATACAGTCAGATTACAGTAGAGGGTTAATATACATCAGATTACAGTAGAGGGTTAATATACAGTCAGATTACAGTAGAGGGTTAATATACAGTCAGATTACAGTAGAGGGTTAATATACAGTCAGATTACAGTAGAGGGTTAATATACAGTCAGATTACAGTAGAGGGTTAATATACAGTCAGATTACAGTAGAGGGTTAATATACAGTCAGGTTACAGTAGAGGCTTAATATACAGTCAGATTACAGTAGAGGGTTAATATACAGTCAGATTACAGTAGAGGGTTAATATACAGTCAGATTACAGTAGAGGGTTAATATACAGTCAGATTACAGTAGAGGGTTAATATACAGTCAGATTACAGTAGAGGGTTAATATACATCAGATTACAGTGGAGGGTTAATATACAGTCAGATTACAGTAGAGGGTTAATATACAGTCAGGTTACAGTAGAGGGTTAATATACAGTCAGATTACAGTAGATACTCACTGAGCTTTCCATATCCAGAAGTTTTTCATGGATAACCTGAACTACTTCAAAACTGGAAGAGAAGAAAAACAATATGTCACACATACTGTTATAGATACTGTTATAGCTACTGTCATTAATACTGTCACACATACTGTTATAGATACTGTTATAGCTACTGTCATTAATACTGTCAAAGATACTGTCACATATACTGTTATAGATACTGTCATTAATACTGTTATAGATACTGTTATAGCTACTGTCATTAATACTGTCATAGATACTGTCAAACATACTGTTATAGATACTGTTATAGCTACTGTCATTAATATAATAATAATAATAATATATGCCATTTAGCTGACGCTTTTATCCAAAGCGACTTACAGTCATGTGTGCATACATTCTACGTATGGGTGGTCCCGGGAATCGAACCCACTACCCTGGCGTTACAAGCGCCATGCTCTACCAACTGAGCCACAGAAGGACCACATTAACACTCATTAACACTCATTATGACCTCATTAATACTGTCATAGATACTGTCAAACATACTGTCATAGATACTGTCATTAATACTGTCATAGATACTGTCATTAATACTGTCATAGATACTGTCAAACATACTGTTATAGATACTGTCAAACATACTGTCATAGATACTGTCAAACATACTGTCATTAATACTGTCATAGATACTGTCAAACATACTGTCATAGATACTGTCATAGATACTGTCAGTAATACTGTCATAGATACTGTCAAAGATACTGTCATAGATACTGTCAAACATACTGTCATTAATACTGTCATAGATACTGTCAAACATACTGTCATAGATACTGTCATAGATACTGTCAGTAATACTGTCATAGATACTGTCACAGATACTGTTATAGATACTGTCAAACATACTGTTATAGATACTGTCAAACATACTGTCGAACAAACTGTTATAGATACTGTCATTGATACTGTCATAGATACTGTCATAGATACTGTCATTAATACTGTCATAGATACTGTCATTAATACTGTCAAACATACTGTCAAACATACTATTATAGATACTGTCATTAATACTGTGATATATACTGTCATTAATACTGTTATAGATACTGTCATTAATACTGTTATAGATACCGTCAAACATACTGTCATAGATACTGTTATAGATACTGTCAAACATACTGTTATAGATACTGTCATAGATACTGTCATTAATACTGTCATATATACTGTCATAGATACTGTCAAACATACTGTTATAGATACTGTCAAATATACTGTCATAGATACTGTCAAACATACTGTCAAACATACTGTCATAGATACTGTCATAGATACTGTCATAGATACTGTCATTGATACTGTCATTAATACTGTCATAGATACTGTCATTAATACTGTCATAGATACTGTCATTAATACTGTCATTGATACTGTCATTAATACTGTCATAGATACTGTCTAACATACTCTCATAGATACTGTCATTAATACTGTCATATATACTGTCAAACATACTGTCATAGATACTGTTATAGATACTGTCAAACATACTGTCATAGATACTGTCAAACATACTGTCATTAATGCTGTCATAGATACTGTCAAACATACTGTCATACATACTGTCATAGATACTGTCATAGATACTGTAATACATAAATACTGTGATACATACTGTCAAACATACTATTATAGATAATGTCAAACATACTGTTATAGATACTGTTATAGATACTGTCAAACATACTGTCAAACATACTGTCAAACATACTGTTATAGATACTGTCATAGATACTGTCAAACATACTGTTATAGATACTGTCATTAATACTGTTATAGATACTGTCAAACATACTGTTATAGATACTGTCATAGATACTGTTATAGATACTGTCAAACATACTGTTATAGATACTGTCATAGATACTGTCATTAATACTGTTATAGATACTGTCAAACATACTGTCAAACATACTATTATAGATACTGTCAAACATACTGTTATAGATACTGTCAAACATACTGTCATTAATACTGTCATAGATACTGTCATTAATACTGTTATAGATACTGTCAACCATACTGTCAAACATACTGTTATAGATACTGTCATTAATACTGTTATAGATACTGTCAAACATACTGTTATAGATACTGTCATAGATACTGTCATTAATACTGTTATAGATACTGTCAAACATACTGTCAAACATACTATTATAGATACTGTCAAACATACTGTTATAGATACTGTCAAACATACTGTCATTAATACTGTCATAGATACTGTCATTAATACTGTTATAGATACTGTCAAACATACTGTCAAACATACTGTTATAGATACTGTCAAACATACTGTTATAGATACTGTCAAACATACTGTCATAGATACTGTCAAACATACTGTCAAACATACTATTATAGATACTGTCAAACATACTGTCAAACATACTGTCAAACATACTGTTATAGATACTGTCAAACATACTGTCATAGATACTGTCAAACATACTGTCATAGATACTGTCAAACATACTGTCAAACATACTATTATAGATACTGTCATTAATACTGTGATATATACTGTCATTAATACTGTTATATATACTGTCATTAATACTGTTATAGATACTGTCATTAATACTGTTATAGATACTGTCAAACATACTGTCAAAGATACTGTCATAGATACTGTTATAGATACTGTCAACCATACTGTCAAACATACTGTTATAGATACTGTCATTAATACTGTTATAGATACTGTCAAACATACTGTCAAACATACTATTATAGATACTGTCAAACATACTGTTATAGATACTGTCAAACATACTGTCATTAATACTGTCATTAATACTGTTATAGATACTGTCATTAATACTGTTATAGATACTGTCAAACATACTGTCAAACATACTGTTATAGATACTGTCAAACATACTGTTATAGATACTGTCAAACATACTGTCATTAATACTGTCATAGATACTGTCATTAATACTGTTATAGATACTGTCAAACATACTGTCAAACATACTGTCAAACATACTGTTATAGATACTGTCAAACATACTGTCATTAATACTGTCATAGATACTGTCATTAATACTGTTATAGATACTGTCAAACATACTGTCAAACATACTGTTATAGATACTGTCAAACATACTGTTATAGATACTGTCAAACATACTGTTATAGATACTGTCAAACATACTGTCATTAATACTGTCATACATAAATATTGTCATACATACTGTCATATATAAATTCTGTCATACATACTGTCATACATACTGTCATAGATACTGTAATACATAAATACTGTGATACATACTGTCAAACATACTATTATAGATAATGTCAAACATACTGTTATAGATACTGTTATAGATACTGGCAGGGTCTACAGTCAATCACGGACTACAAGATGAAATCCAGCCCAGTCACGGACCAGGATGTCTTGCTCCCAGGCAGACTAAATAACTTTTTTGCCCGCTTTGAGGACAATACAGTGCCACTGACACGGCCTGCAACGGAAACATGCGGTCTCTCCTTCACTGCAGCCGAGGTGAGTAAGACATTTAAACGTGTTAACCCTCGCAAGGCTGCAGGCCCAGACGGCATCCCCAGCCGCGCCCTCAGAGCATGCGCAGACCAGCTGGCCGGTGTGTTTACGGACATATTCAATCAATCCCTATACCAGTCTGCTGTTCCCACATGCTTCAAGAGGGCCACCATTGTTCCTGTTCCCAAGAAAGCTAAGGAAACTGAGCTAAACGACTACCGCCCCGTAGCACTCACTTCCGTCATCATGAAGTGCTTTGAGAGACTAGTCAAGGACCATATCACCTCCACCCTACCTGACACCCTAGACCCACTCCAATTTGCTTACCGCCCAAATAGGTCCACAGACGATGCAATCTCAACCACACTGCACACTGCCCTAACCCACCTGGACAAGAGGAATACCTATGTGAGAATGCTGTTCATCGACTACAGCTCGGCATTCAACACCATAGTACCCTCCAAGCTCGTCATCAAGCTCGAGACCCTGGGTCTCGACCCCGCCCTGTGCAACTGGGTACTGGACTTCCTGACGGGCCGCCCCCAGGTGGTGAGGGTAGGCAACAACATCTCCACCCCGCTGATCCTCAACACGGGGGCCCCACAAGGGTGCGTTCTGAGCCCTCTCCTGTACTCCCTGTTCACCCACGACTGCGTGGCCACGCACGCCTCCAACTCAATCATCAAGTTTGCGGACGACATAACAGTGGTAGGCTTGATTACCAACAACGACGAGACGGCCTACAGGGAGGAGGTGAGGGCCCTCGGAGTGTGGTGTCAGGAAAATAACCTCACACTCAACGTCAACAAAACTAAGGAGATGATTGTGGACTTCAGGAAACAGCAGAGGGAACACCCCCCTATCCACATCGATGGAACAGTAGTGGAGAGGGTAGCTAGTTTTAAGTTCCTCGGCATACACATCACAGACAAACTGAATTGGTCCACTCACACTGACAGCGTCGTGAAGAAGGCGCAGCAGCGCCTATTCAACCTCAGGAGGCTGAAGAAATTCGGCTTGTCACCAAAAGCACTCACAAACTTCTACAGATGCACAATCGAGAGCATCCTGGCGGGCTGTATCACCGCCTGGTACGGCAACTGCTCCGCCCTCAACCGTAAGGCTCTCCAGAGGGTAGTGAGGACTGCACAACGCATCACCGGGGCAAACTACCTGCCCTCCAGGACACCTACACCACCCGTTGTTACAGGAAGGCCATAAAGATCATCAAGGACATCAACCACCCGAACCACTGCCTGTTCACCCCGCTATCATCCAGAAGGCGAGGTCAGTACAGGTGCATCAAAGCTGGGACCGAGAGACTGAAAAACAGCTTCTATCTCAAGGCCATCAGACTGTTAAACAGCCACCACTAACAGTGAGTGGCTGCTGCCAACACTGTCATTGACACTGACCCAACTCCAGCCATTTTAATAATGGGAATTGATGGGAATTATGTAAATATATCACTAGCCACTTTAAACAATGCTACCTTATATAATGTTACTTACCCTACATTATTCATCTCATATGCATATGTATATACTGTACTCTACATCATCGACTGCATCCTTATGTAACACATGTATCACTAGCCACTTTAACTATGCCACTTTGTTTACTTTGTCTACACACTCATCTCATATGTATATACTGTACTCGATACCATCTACTGTATGCTGCTCTGTACCATCACTCATTCATATATCCTTATGTACATGTTCCTTATCCCCTTACACTGTGTATAAGACAGTAGTTTTGGAATTGTTAGTTAGATTACTTGTTGGTTATCACTGCATTGTCGGAACTAGAAGCACAAGCATTTCGCAACACTCGCATTTAACATCTGCTAACCATGTGTATGTGACAAATAAAATTTGATTTGATTTGATTTGATTTGATTTATAGATACTGTCAAACATACTGTTATAGATACTGTCATTAATACTGTTATAGATACTGTCATAGATACTGTCAAACATACTGTTATAGATACTGTCATTAATACTGTTATAGATACTGTCAAACATACTGTTATAGATACTGTCATAGATACTGTTATAGATACTGTCAAACATACTGTCAAACATACTATTATAGATACTGTCAAACATACTGTCATAGATACTGTCAAACATATATATATATATATATATATTACATACTGTTATAGATACTGTCATTAATACTGTCATAGATACTGTCAAACATACTGTTATAGATACTGTCATAGATACTGTTATAGATACTGTCAAACATACTGTCAAACATACTATTATAGATACTGTCAAACATACTGTTATAGATACTGTCAAACATACTGTCATTAATACTGTCATAGATACTGTCATTAATACTGTTATAGATACTGTCAAACATACTGTCAAACATACTGTTATAGATACTGTCAAACATACTGTTATAGATACTGTCAAACATACTATTATAGATACTGTCAAACATACTGTCATAGATACTGTCAAACATACTGTCAAACATACTATTATAGATACTGTCAAACATACTGTTATAGATACTGTCATTAATACTGTCAAACATACTATTATAGATACTGTCATTAATACTGTGATATATACTGTCATTAATACTGTTATAGATACTGTCATTAATACTGTTATAGATACCGTCAAACATACTGTCAAAGATACTGTCATAGATACTGTCATAGATACTGTCAACCATACTGTCAAACATACTGTTATAGATACTGTCATTAATACTGTTATAGATACTGTCAAACATACTGTTATAGATACTGTCATAGATACTGTCATTAATACTGTTATAGATACTGTCAAACATACTATCAAAGATACTGTCATAGATACTGTTATAGATACTGTCAAACATACTGTTATAGATACTGTCATTAATACTGTTATAGATACTGTCAAACATACTGTTATAGATACTGTCATTAATACTGTTATAGATACTGTCAAACATACTGTTATAGATACTGTCATAGATACTGTCAAACATACTGTCAAACATACTATTATAGATACTGTCAAACATACTGTTATAGATACTGTCAAACATACTGTCATTAATACTGTCATAGATACTGTCATTAATACTGTTATAGATACTGTCAAACATACTGTCAAACATACTGTTATAGATACTGTCAAACATACTGTCATAGATACTGTCAAACATACTATTATAGATACTGTCATTAATACTGTGATATATACTGTCATTAATACTGTTATAGATATTGTCATTAATACTGTTATAGATACTGTCATTAATACTGTTATAGATACTGTCATTAATACTGTTATAGATACTGTCATTAATACTGTCATAGATACTGTCTAACATACTGTCATAGATACTGTCATTAATACTGTCAAACATACTGTTATAGATACTGTCATTAATACTGTCATAGATACTGTCAAACATACTGTTATAGATACTGTCATAGATACTGTCATTAATACTGTCATAGATATGGTTAAAGATACTGTCATACATAAATATTGTCATACATACTGTCATATATAAATTCTGTCATCCATGCTGTCATACATACTGTCATAGATACTGTCAAACATACTGTTATAGATATTGTCATTAATACTGTCATTAATATTGTTATAGATACTGTCATTAATACTGTCAAACATACTGTCATAGATACTGTCATAGATACTGTCAAACATACTGTCATAGATACTGTCATAGATACTGTCATAGATACTGTCATTAATACTGTCATATATACTGTCATAGATACTGTCATAGATACTGTCAAACATACTGTCATAGATACTGTCATAGATACTGTCAAACATACTGTTATAGATATTGTCATTAATACTGTCATTAATACTGTTATAGATACTGTCATTAATACTGTCAAACATACTGTCATAGATACTGTCAAACATACTGTCATAGATACTGTCAAAGATACTGTCATTAATACTGTCAAACATATGGTTAAAGATACTGTCATACATAAATATTGTCATACATACTGTCATATATAAATTCTGTCATACATACTGTCATAGATACTGTCATAGATACTGTAATACATAAATACTGTGATACATACTGTCATAGGTACTGTCATACATACTGTAACACATAAATACTGTCATACAAAAATTGTCATAGATACTGTCATACATAAATACTGTCATAGATACTGTCATAGATACTGTAATACATAAATACTGTCATAGATACTGTCATACATACTGTCATAGATACTGCAATACATAAATACTGTCATACATACTGTCATACATAATGTCATACATACATTCTGTCATAGATACTGTAATACATAAATACTGTCATACATAGAGTCATACATACTGTCATAGATACTGTCATAGATACTGTAATACATAAATACTGTCATAGATACTGTCATACATACTGTCATAGATACTGCAATACATAAATACTGTCATACATACTGTCATACATAATGTCATACATAAATTCTGTCATAGATACTGCAATACATAGATACTGTCATACATAAATACTGTCATACATAGATACTGTAATACATAGATAATACATCAATTCTGTCATACATACTGTCATAGATACTTTCATAGATACTGTCATAGATACTGTCATAGATACTGTCATACATAAATACTGTCATACATAGATACTGTAATACATAGATAATACATCAATTCTGTCATACATACTGTCATAGATACTTTCATAGATACTTTCATAGATACTTTCATAGATACTTTCATAGATACTGCCATAGATACTGTCATACATAAATACTGTCATACATAGATACTGTAATACATAGATAATACATCAATTCTGTCATACATACTGTCATAGATACTTTCATAGATACTGTCATAGATACTGTCATAGATACTGTCATACATAAATTCCCAGTCTGGGAAGTGCTGATGTAGTTAATCCAGTCATTGTAGAAGACCAGGGGTACCAACCCTCCTCCAGCCCTACTCTAATACACCAGATTCAGCTGCTCATCAGGACATTGATGAGCTGAATCAGCTGCTCATCAGGACATTGATGAGCTGAATCAGCTGCTCATCAGGACATTGATGAGCTGAATCAGCTGCTCATCAGGACATTGATGAGCTGAATCAGCTGCTCATCAGGACATTGATGAGCTGAATCAGCTGCTCATCAGGACATTGATGAGCTGAATCAGCTGCTCATCAGGACATTGATGAGCTGAATCAGCTGCTCATCAGGACATTGATGAGCTGAATCAGCTGCTCATCAGGACATTGATGAGCTGAATCAGCTGCTCATCAGGACATTGATGAGCTGAATCAGCTGCTCATCAGGACATTGATGAGCTGAATCAGCTGCTCATCAGGACATTGATGAGCTGAATCAGCTGTTCATCAGGACATTGATGAGCTGAATCAGCTGCTCATCAGGACATTGATGAGCTGAATCAGCTGCTCATCAGGACATTGATGAGCTGAATCAGCTGCTCATCAGGACATTGATGAGCTGAATCAGCTGTTCATCAGGACATTGATGAGCTGAATCAGCTGCTCATCAGGACATTGATGAGCTGAATCAGCTGTTCATCAGGACATTGATGAGCTGAATCATTAGCCTGCTGGCCTTACTGAGTTGATAGGAACATTAGCCTGCTGGTCTTACTGAGTTGATAGGAACATTAGCCTGCTGGTCTTACTGAGTGGATAGGAACATTAGCCTGCTGGCCTTACTGAGTGGATAGGAACATTAGCCTGCTGGCCTTACTGAGTGGATAGGAACATTAGCCTGCTGGCCTTACTGAGTGGATAGGAACATTAGCCTGCTGGTCTTACTGAGTTGATAGGAACATTAGCCTGCTGGCCTTACTGAGTGGGATAGGAACATTAGCCTGCTGGTTTTGAGTCGATTGGAACATTAGCCTGCTGGTTTTGAGTCGATTGGAACATTAGCCTGCTGGTTTTGAGTCGATTGGAACATTAGCCTGCTGGTTTTGAGTCGATTGGAACATTAGCCTGCTGGTTTTGAGTCGATAGGAACATTAGCCCAAGCTATTTAGGAGAGATATCTCACCTGGCACAAATTATTGTCTAGTTGTGTTTTTCCTGCTGAGGGGTGCAGGGGTGCCTAACTAGTCCCCTCTGCCCTGCGCCCAGAGGGGACTAGTTCAAAGTCTGGGTACAGGGGGTGGCTTGGGTCTAAAATTATTTTGTGAGCCTTGCAGAGGGCCCTGACCTTAAAGATCTCATCCAGGCCTGTCTATTTGACTCCAAGTACCTTGTGGAGGGCCCTGACCTTAAAGATCTCATCCAGGCCTGTCTGTTTGAATCCAAGTACCTTGTGGAGGGCCCTGACCTTAAAGATCTCAGCCAGGCCTGTCTGTTTGACTCCAAGTACCTTGGGCAGGGTCCTGCCATTACAGATCTCATCCAGGCCTGTCTGTTTGACTCCAAGTACCTTGCTTGCTGTGGTGATAATCCTTCTCAGCATATTTCTCTGGCTGATGGTGGCATTGCCAAACTAACAAACGTGACTTGTGACGGCCGGCCGCCCAACAACCTGCCCGCTTGACCCTATCCCCTCCTCTCTTCTCCAGACCATTTCCGGAGACCTTCTCCCTTACCTCACCTCGCTCATCAACTCATCCCTGACCGCTGGCTACGTCCCTTCCGTCTTCAAGAGAGCGAGAGTTGCACCCCTTCTGAAAAAACCTACACTCGATCCCTCCGATGTCATCAACTACAGACCAGTATCCCTTCTTTCTTTTCTCTCCAAAACTCTTGAACGTGCCGTCTTTGGCCAGCTCTCCCGCTATCTCTCTCAGAATGACCTTCTTGATCCAAATCAGTCAGGTTTCAAGACTAGTCATTCAACTGAGACTGCTCTTCTCTGTATCACGGAGGCGCTCCGCACTGCTAAAGCTAACTCTCTCTCCTCTGCTCTCATCCTTCTAGACCTATCGGCTGCCTTCGATACTGTGAACCATCAGATCCTCCTCTCCACCCTCTCCGAGTTGGGTATCTCCGGCGCGGCCCACGCTTGGATTGCGTCCTACCTGACAGGTCGCTCCTACCAGGTGGCGTGGCGAGAATCTGTCTCCTCACCACGCGCTCTCACCACTGGTGTCCCCAGGGCTCTGTTCTAGGCCCTCTCCTATTCTCGCTATACACCAAGTCACTGGGCTCTGTCATAACCTCACATGGTCTCTCCTATCATTGCTATGCAGACGACACACAATTAATCTTCTCCTTTCCCCCTTCTGATGACCAGGTGGCGAATCGCATCTCTGCATGTCTGGCAGACATTTCAATGTGGATGACGGATCACCACCTCAAGCTGAACCTCGGCAAGACGGAGCTGCTCTTCCTCCCGGGGAAGGACTGCCCGTTCCATGTTCTCGCCATCACGGTTGACAACTCCATTGTGTCCTCCTCCCAGAGCGCTAAGAACCTTGGCGTGATCCTGGACAACACCCTGTCGTTCTCAACTAACATCAAGGCGGTGGCCCGTTCCTGTAGGTTCATGCTCTACAACATCCGCAGAGTACGACCCTGCCTCACACAGGAAGCGGCGCAGGTCCTAATCCAGGCACTTGTCATCTCCCGTCTGGATTACTGCAACTCGCTGTTGGCTGGGCTCCCTGCCTGTGCCATTAAACCCCTACAACTCATCCAGAACGCCGCAGCCCGTCTGGTGTTCAACCTTCCCAAGTTCTCTCACGTCACCCCGCTCCTCCGCTCTCTCCACTGGCTTCCAGTTGAAGCTCGCATCCGCTACAAGACCATGGTGCTTGCCTACGGAGCTGTGAGGGGAACGGCACCTCAGTACCTCCAGGCTCTGATCAGGCCCTACACCCAAACAAGGGCACTGCGTTCATCCACCTCTGGCCTGCTCGCCTCCCTACCACTGAGGAAGTACAGTTCCCGCTCAGCCCAGTCAAAACTGTTCGCTGCTCTGGCCCCCAATGGTGGAACAAACTCCCCACGACGCCAGGACAGCGGAGTCAATCACCACCTTCCGGAGACACCTGAAACCCCACCTCTTTAAGGAATACCTAGGATAGGATAAAGTAATCCTTCTCACCCCCCTTAAAAGATTTAGATGCACTATTGTAAAGTGGCTGTTCCATTGGATGTCATAAGGTGAATGCACCAATTTGTAAGTCGCTCTGGATAAGAGTGTCTGCTAAATGACTTAAATGTAAATGTAACAAACAATACAAAAAGTTAAAATACTGTCAATGAAAGATTTGTAAAACAGAGTCAATATAGTACAGTATACATTAAATGATCCCAGCTTTTTGAGAAAGTACAGTTTCTGTTGGCTCTTCTTGTAGATCAGGTCTGTACATTTACTCCACTGAAGCTTATCGTCCAAGACGACACACAGGTATTTATATTCCTCTACAATATCTATGTTCTGACCTCTGATAGATGTTGCAGAGGCAGGTGTTGTACACTTCCTGAAGTCTATGCACATCTCTTTGGTCTTGTTGGTATTGAGGACAGAGTCATCTAGGAACGGGCCATGATGTTCCTTGTCATCATGCAACAGGCTGATCAAGGCAGTGTCATCAGCGAACATAATGAGGCGTCTGTCAGGATGGGAACTAGTACAACTATTAGTGTACAAGATGTACAGGAGTGGGGACAGAACACATCCCTGAGGAGCGCCTGTGTTGGTATTGCGTATGTCCGACACGTGGGGACCTATTTTGACTCGCTGTGAGCGTTGGCTCAGGAAGTCCAACAGCCATAAAACCAGCCCCCCATATAAGGAGAAGTCCTGAATGAGTCTCTGTGCCAGAATGTAGGGCTGGATTGTGTTGAAGGCAGACGAAAAGTCAACAAACAGAACCCTGACATGGGATTTGGCTCTAGATGTCTATAGACCATGTTAATACCCCCTCTAGATGTCTATAGACCATGTTAATACCCCCTCTAGATGTCTATAGACCATGTTAATACCCCCTCTAGATGTCTATAGACCACGTTAATACCCCCTCTAGATGTCTATAGACCATGTTAATACCCCCTCTAGATGTCTATAGACCATGTTAATACCCCCTCTAGATGTCTATAGACCATGTTAATACCCCTCTAGATGTCTATAGACCATGTTAATACCCCTTCTAGATGTCTATAGACCATGTTAATACCCCTCTAGATGTCTATAGACCATGTTAATACCCCTCTAGATGTCTATAGACCACGTTAATACCCCCTCTAGATGTCTATAGACCATGTTAATACCCCTCTAGATGTCTATAGACCATGTTAATACCCCTCTAGATGTCTATAGACCACGTTAATACCCCTCTAGATGTCTATAGACCATGTTAATACCCCTCTAGATGTCTATAGACCATGTTAATACCCCTCTAGATGTCTATAGACCATGTTAATACCCCCTCTAGATGTCTATAGACCATGTTAATACCCCTTCTAGATGTCTATAGACCATGTTAATACCCCCTCTAGATGTCTATAGAGCATGTTAATACCCCCTCTAGATGTCTATAGAGCATGTTAATACCCCCCTCTAGATGTCTATAGACCATGTTAATACCCCCTCTAGATGTCTATAGACCACGTTAATACCCCCTCTAGATGTCTATAGACCATGTTAATACCCCCTCTAGATGTCTATAGACCATGTTAATACCCCCTCTAGATGTCTATAGACCATGTTAATACCCCCTCTAGATGTCTATAGACCATGTTAATACCCCTTCTAGATGTCTATAGACCATGTTAATACCCCCTCTAGATGTCTATAGACCACGTTAATACCCCCCTCTAGATGTCTATAGACCATGTTAATACCCCCCTCTAGATGTCTATAGACCACGTTAATACCCCCTCTAGATGTCTATAGACCATGTTAATACCCCCTCGAGATGTCTATAGACCATGTTAATACCCCCTCTAGATGTCTATAGACCATGTTAATACCCCCTCTAGATGTCTATAGACCATGTTAATACCCCTCTAGATGTCTATAGACCATGTTAATACCCCTCTAGATGTCTATAGACCATGTTAATACCCCTCTAGATGTCTATAGACCATGTTAATACCCCTCTAGATGTCTATAGACCATGTTAATACCCCCTCTAGATGTCTATAGACCATGTTAATACCCCTCTAGATGTCTATAGACCATGTTAATACCCCCTCTAGATGTCTATAGACCATGTTAATACCCCCTCTAGATGTCTATAGACCATGTTAATACCCCCTCTAGATGTCTATAGACCATGTTAATACCCCCTCTAGATGTCTATAGACCATGTTAATACCCCCTCTAGATGTCTATAGACCATGTTAATACCCCCTCTAGACGTCTATAGACCATGTTAATACCCCCTCTAGATGTCTATAGACCATGTTAAGGAGGGTAAGAATGGCGTCATCAACTCCTCTTCTAGGCTGATAGGCAAACTGAAATGGGTCGAGGAGCTTCTGGGTGACGCTGAGAATATGGCTTTTCAGAAGCTTCTCAAGGCCATTTCATTACTAAGGATGTCAAGGCGACAGGGCGGTAGTCATTCAGCACAGAGGGATGAGATGCTTTAGGAATGGGTATAACTATTGAGTTTTCCCACAATACTGGAACGTGTTGCTGGTCGAGTGAGGATTGGAAAATGTCCGTTAAAAACACCGGCCAGTTGTTCAGCACAGTGCTTTAAAACATGCCCACTCATTTTGTCTGGGCTTTTGTACGTGTTACATCTCCTGAACAACTTTAAAACATCCTCAGACTGTTAAACAACAACTCTCTCAAATATTTTATCATGATGCTTCCGTTTGTTTTTACCTCAGACACAAAGCTCAAATCTTAAGAAAACATTTTTTTTTTAAAGTAAAAACCTGCCCAGTGGTTGATCACCCCTACTACAGATCATTCTGCACAATCTAAATCATTAAAAGACAGTCGAGTAAATAGATGACTAACCTTTTATTAGACGTGACAGAGTAGACCAAGATGTATCCATTGATATCTATGGAATAGGTCTGAGGAAATATAGAGTATTCATCCTGGAAAAGACAGAGAGGGAGAGAGAGGGTAGAGGAGAGAGAGGAAAAGGAAGGAGATAGAGACACAGAGAAATGTGTGAAATAAGTACTTAGCCTGCATACTGTAACATAGTGTCCCAATGTCCATACTAGTATACCGCTTAGAATCTAGGCCTTAGTGTCAGAGAGGAAAGCAATGTACCCAGCAAGCATTCTAATTAGAGGTAGGGCGCATTCTAGAGTGGGTAGCCTGTGTTCTACAATTCTAATGGTGATACGACATCATGAGATTCCCCCAACCACGAGTCAACGTAGAAATGTAAGGTCTTGTATAAATGTTTTTTTCAAAAATAAATCCCTGTGGTGCGTGAACTACTACCTGTCCCGCTGTGTCTACCAACTGCAGGTGGTATTCTTGGCCGTTTATCGTGATCATCTTGGTAAACGCTGCGGCAAAAAGAGAGAAGAGAAAGAAAAGTCCCCTTGTATGTTGAGATGGAGTTGTCTATGACTGTCTAGAGATGTGCTCCAATAGCTGGGAATGGGACTTCTGCTGTGTCGGGGCAAAGAGGAGTCGTATAGTCTTGCTCGGTCAATTGAAGTGTAGTGTTGTCTCCATAGGAATTAACATCGGTCTTGTCCTACAGGGTTCTGGCTGCTGATGGCTATTGTCATGAGGAAACATGGACTTACTATGGCTGTGATACTGTATGTGGTTGTCTCACCTAGTTATCTTCAGATGAATGCACTAACTGTAAGTGGCTCTAGATAAGAGTCTGCTAAGTGATTCACTACCGTAGTGGATCGAGATAAGAGAGTCTGCTAAATGACTCACTACTGTAAGTGGCTCTAGATAAGAGTCTGCTAAGTGATTCACTACCGTAGTGGATCGAGATAAGAGAGTCTGCTAAATGATTCACTACTGTAAGTGGCTCTAGATAAGAGTCTGCTAAGTGATTCACTACCGTAGTGGATCGAGATAAGAGAGTCTGCTAAGTGATTCACTACCGTAGTGGATCTGGATAAGAGAGTCAGCTAAATGACTCACTACTGTAAGTGGATCTGGATAAGAGAGTCTGCTAAATGACTCACTACTGTAAGTGGATCTGGATAAGAGAGTCTGCTAAATGACTCACTACTGTAGTGGCTCTGGATAAGAGAGTCTGCTAAATGACTCACTACTGTAGTGGCTCTGGATAAGAGAGTCTGCTAAATGACTCACTACTGTAGTGGCTCTGGATAAGAGAGTCTGCTAAATGACTCACTACTGTAAGTGGATCTGGATAAGAGAGTCTGCTAAATGACTCACTACTGTAAGTGGATCTGGATAAGAGAGTCTGCTAAATGACTCAATACTGTAAGTGGATCTGGATAAGAGAGTCTGCTAAATGACTCACTACTGTAAGTGGATCTGAATAAGAGAGTCTGCTAAATGACTCACTACTGTAGTGGCTCTGGATAAGAGAGTCTGCTAAATGACTCACTACTGTAGTGGCTCTGGATAAGAGAGTCTGCTAAATGACTCACTACTGTAAGTGGATCTGGATAAGAGAGTCTGCTAAATGACTCACTACTGTAAGTGGATCTGGATAAGAGAGTCTGCTAAATGACTCACTACTGTAGTCGCTCTGGATAAGAGAGTCTGCTAAATGACTCACTACTGTAGTGGCTCTGGATAAGAGAGTCTGCTAAATGACTCACTACTGTAAGTGGATCTGGATAAGAGAGTCTGCTAAATGACTCACTACTGTAGTCGCTCTGGATAAGAGAGTCTACTAAATGACTCACTACTGTAAGTGGATCTGGATAAGAGAGTCTGCTAAATGACTCACTACTGTAGTGGCTCTGGATAAGAGAGTCTGCTAAATGACTCACTACTGTAGTGGCTCTGGATAAGAGAGTCTGCTAAATGACTCACTACTGTAGTCGCTCTGGATAAGAGAGTCTACTAAATGACTCACTACTGTAAGTGGCTCTGGATAAGAGAGTCTGCTAAATTACTCACTACTGTAAGTGGATCTGGATAAGAGAGTCTGCTAAATGACTCACTACTGTAAGTGGATCTGGATAAGAGAGTCTGCTAAATGACTCAATACTGTAAGTGGATCTGGATAAGAGAGTCTGCTAAATGACTCACTACTGTAAGTGGATCTGGATAAGAGAGTCTGCTAAATGACTCACTACTGTAGTGGCTCTGGATAAGAGAGTCTGCTAAATGACTCACATGGAATGTGAATCTACTACTTCAGGCAAACGGATGAACGGGGGACGTGGAGGAGGATGTGGAGAAGGAGGATGTGAAGCAGGAGGATGTGGAGAAGGAGGATGTGGAGGATGAGGATGTGGAGGAGGAGGATGTGGAGGATGAGGAGGAGGATGTGGAGAAGGAGGATGTGGAGGAGGATGATGTGGAGAAGGAGGATGTGGAGGAGGAGGATGTGGAGGAGGATGGTGTGGAGGAGGATGATGTGGAGGAGGAGGATGTGGAGGAGGAGGAGGATGTGGAGGAGGAGGATGTGGAGGAGGAGGATGTGGAGAAGGAGGATGTGGAGAAGGAGGATGTGGAGAAGGAGGATGTGGAGGAGGAGGATGTGGAGAAGGAGGATGTGGAGAAGGAGGATGTGGAGAAGGAGGATGTGGAGAAGGAGGATGTGGAGGAGGAGGATGTGGAGGAGGATGATGTGGAGGAGGATGATGTGGAGAAGGAGGATGTGGAGGATGAGGAGGAGGATGTGGAGAAGGAGGATGTGGAGAAGGAGGATGTGGAGAAGGAGGAGGATGTGGAGAAGGAGGATGTGGAGAAGGAGGATGTGGAGAAGGAGGAGGAGGAGGAGGAGGAGGATGTGGAGAAGGAGGATGTGGAGAAGGAGGATGTGGAGAAGGAGGATGTGGAGGAGGAGGATGTGGAGGAGGAGGATGTAGAGGAGGAAGATGTGGAGGAGGATGATGTGGAGGAGGAGGATGTGGAGGAGGAGGATGTGGAGGAGGAGGATGTGGAGAAGGATGTGGAGAAGGAGGATGTGGAGGAGGATGATGTGGAGAAGGAGGATGTGGAGCAGGATGATGTGGAGAAGGATGTGGAGGAGGAGGATGTGGAGGAGGAGGATGTGGAGAAGGATGTGGAGAAGGAGGATGTGGAGGAGGAGGATGTGGAGGAGGAGGATGTGGAGAAGGAGGAGGAGGATGTGGAGGAGGAGGATGTGGAGAAGGAGGAGGAGGATGTGGAGAAGGAGGATGAGGAGGATGTGGAGGAGGAGGATGTGGAGAAGGAGGAGGAGGATGTGGAGCAGGAGGATGTGGAGCAGGAGGATGTGGAGAAGGAGGATGTAGAGGAGGAGGATGTAGAGAAGGAGGATGTGGAGGATGAGGAGGAGGATGTGGAGGAGGAGGATGTGGAGGAGGAGGATGTGAAGCAGGAGGATGTGGAGGAGGAGGATGAGGAGGAGGAGGATGTGGAGGAGGAGGATGTGGAGAAGGAGGATGTGGAGAAGGATGTGGAGGAGGAGGATGTGGAGGAGGAGGATGTGGAGAAGGAGGAGGAGGATGTGGAGGAGGAGGATGTGGAGAAGGAGGATGAGGAGGATGTGGAGGAGGAGGATGTGGAGAAGGAGGAGGAGGATGTGGAGCAGGAGGATGTGGAGCAGGAGGATGTGGAGGAGGAGGATGTGGAGGATGAGGAGGAGGATGTGGAGGAGGAGGATGTGGAGGAGGAGGAGGAGGATGTAGAGGAGGAGGATGTAGAGGAGGAGGATGTAGAGAAGGAGGATGTGGAGGATGAGGATGTGGAGGAGGAGGATGTAGAGGAGGAGGATGTAGAGGAGGAGGATGTAGAGGAGGAGGAGGATGTGGAGGAGGATGTGGATGATGTGGAGGAGGAAGAGGAGGATGTGGAGGAGGAAGAGGAAGATGTGGAGGAGGAAGAGGATGTGGAGAATGAGATGTAGGAGGAGAAGGGCTGTACCAGGAAAATCAGACTCCACTTCACTACTATTATATAGAGAGGGGAACCGTGTGTGTGTGTGGTGTGGTGTGGTGTGGTGTGGTGTGTGAGTGTTTGGTTTTACTATCCTTTTGGGGTGCTGGGGCCGGATTAACAAAACACATTGAAGTTCTTGGTAATTCATAGCTTCTTAGAAACTTCAGTACATATTTTCTTACGTGTCATTGACATTAGTGACGTGCTTGACACCAATAAGCCTATGTGACAGGGATGATGGGATTTGGGTTATTTGGATATTTGTCACAAATTGTAGCCATCAGATTAGCTACATCAAAACCCCAAAATGGATAGCCAAGGAAAGAGCAATACAAAGTTCAGCAAACAAGAGCTTGAAGTGACGGTGGAGGAAATAGCAACCAGGAAAAGGTTGCTGTTGGGGAGACTGGATAACCGCAGGGTCACGGCAGAGACCAGGAAGAGAGGATGGGCGAAGAGTGGCCGAGGTCTGTCTCTGCCGTCGGGGGTACGGCAAGGGACAGTGAAGTCGTAAAAAAGTGGTTAGAGTGGAGGGTCGGCAGGTACCCTAGTGGTTAGAGTGTAGAGGGGCAGGTAGTCTAGTGGTTAGAGTGTAGAGGGGCAGGTAGACTAGTGGTTAGAGTGTAGAGGGGCAGGTAGTCTAGTGGTTAGAGTGTAGAGGGGCAGGTAGACTAGTGGTTAGAGTGTAGAGGGGCAGGTAGTCTAGTGGTTAGAGTGTAGAGGGGCAGGTAGTCTAGTGGTTAGAGTGTAGAGGGGCAGGTAGTCTAGTGGTTAGAGTGTAGAGGGGCAGGTAGTCTAGTGGTTAGAGTGTAGAGGGGCAGGTAGTCTAGTGGTTAGAGTGTAGAGGGGCAGGTAGTCTAGTGGTTAGAGTGTAGAGGGGCAGGTAGTCTAGTGGTTAGAGTGTAGAGGGGCAGGTAGTCTAGTGGTTAGAGTGTAGAGGGGCAGGTAGACTAGTGGTTAGAGTGTAGAGGGGCAGGTAGTCTAGTGGTTAGAGTGTAGAGGGGCAGGTAGTCTAGTGGTTAGAGTGTAGAGGGGCAGGTAGTCTAGTGGTTAGAGTGTAGAGGGGCAGGTAGTCTAGTGGTTAGAGTGTAGAGGGGCAGGTAGTCTAGTGGTTAGAGTGTAGAGGGGCAGGTAGTCTAGTGGTTAGAGTGTAGAGGGGCAGGTAGTCTAGTGGTTAGAGTGTAGAGGGGCAGGTAGTCTAATGGTTAGAGTGTAGAGGGGCAGGTAGTCTAGTGGTTAGAGTGTAGGGGCGGCAGGTAGCCTAGTGGTTAGAGTGTAGAGGGGCAGGTAGTCTAGTGGTTAGAGTGGAGGGGCGGCAGGTAGCCTAGTGGTTAGAGTGTAGAGGGGCAGGTAGTCTAGTGGTTAGAGTGGAGGGGCGGCAGGTAGACTAGTGGTTAGAGTGTAGAGGGGCAGGTAGTCTAGTGGTTAGAGTGGAGGGGCGGCAGGTAGACTAGTGGTTAGAGTGTAGAGGGGCAGGTAGTCTAGTGGTTAGAGTGTAGAGGGGCAGGTAGTCTAGTGGTTAGAGTGGAGAGGCGGCAGGTAGACTAGTGGTTAGAGTGTAGAGGGGCAGGTAGTCTAGTGGTTAGAGTGTAGAGGGGCAGGTAGTCTAGTGGTTAGAGTGTAGAGGGGCAGGTAGTCTAGTGGTTAGAGTGGAGGGGCGGCAGGTAGACTAGTGGTTAGAGTGTAGAGTTGCAGGTAGTCTAGTGGTTAGAGTGTAGAGGGGCAGGTAGTCTAGTGGTTAGAGTGTAGAGGGGCAGGTAGGGTCAGGGTTAGGGTCAGGGTCAGGGTTAGGGTCAGCATTGGCGCTTTGTCAAGAGAAGGCGGCCCCGGCTCTAGTCAAAACCCACTGTTAGGGGTTAGGTTTAGGGATAGCATTATAATTAAGGTTAGGGGTCAGGGGTTAGGGAAAATAGGATATTTAATGGAAATCAATTGTTTAGTCACCACAAAAAAATAGTAAACCAGACATGGGTGTGTGTGTGAGTGTGAGTGTGTGTGTGTGTGTGTGTGTGTGTGTGTGTGTGTGTGTGTGTGTGTGTGTGTGTGTGTGTGTGTGTGTGTGTGTGTGTGTGTGTGTGTGTGTGTGTGTGTGTGTGTGTGTGTGTGTGTGTGTGTGTGTGTGTGTGTGTGTGTGTGTGTGTGTGTGTGTGTGTGTGTGTGTGTGTGTGTGTGTGTGTGTGTGTGTGTGTGTGTGTGTGTGTGTGTGTGTGTGTGTGTGTGTGTGTGTGTGTGTGTGTGTGTGTGTGTGTGTGTGTGTGTGTGTGTGTGTGTGTGTGTGTGTGTGTGTGTGTGTGTGTGTGTGTGTGTGTGTGTGTGTGTGTGTGTGTTTTCTTTGTGCTAAAATACGCCAGATATTGTTGATGTGGGGTGAGGTCAGGAGGAGGTGCTCATTAGAGGGCAACACGGAGCAGGCCTTTTGCCTCTCGTCGTTAGCTGGGACAGCCTGCAGTCTGGAGAAGGAGGTGCTTTCTGTAGCCATGCATACAGGGAACTTTGAAACGTTTGGATCCTGTTGTCTTGGTAAATTTGATTGGTCTGTGTGTGTGTGTGTGTGTGTGTGTGTGTGTGTGTGTGTGTGTGTGTGTGTGTGTGTGTGTGTGTGTGTGTGTGTGTGTGTGTGTGTGTGTGTGTGTGTGTGTGTGTGTGTGTGTGTGTGTGTGTGTGTGTGTGTGTGTGTGTGTGTCACAAGTTGTACCAGATCGAGCTGAAACACTTCAGGGGAGCAAGGTAAAAATCCCAAAACGATCATATTTGAATAAATAATTGACTCTGTGTCACTACTCCACCAGATTCACAGCAGAGTCTCAGAGTATTCCTGTGTGTATCTGACATGGCTTTCTGAAGACCCTTACTGTTCTCTATCGTTGGATCATAGGAGTCCACAAACTTGCCTTCCACAAACTGGCCTTCCACAAACTGGCCTTCTACAAACTGGCCTTCTACAAACTGGCCTTCCACAAACTTGCCTTCCACAAACTGGCCTTCCACAAACTGGCCTTCCACAAACTGGCCTTCCACAAACTGGCCTTCTACAAACTGGCCTTCTACAAACTGGCCTTCTACAAACTGGCCTTCCACAAACTGGCCTTCTACAAACTGGCCTTCCACAAACTGGCCTTCTACAAACTGGCCTTCCACAAACTGGCCTTCCACAAACTGGCCTTCTACAAACTGGCCTTCCACAAACTGGCCTTCCACAAACTGGCCTTCCACAAACTGGCCTTCCACAAACTGGCCTTCCACAAACTGGCCTTCTACAAACTGGCCTTCTACAAACTGGCCTTCTACAAACTGGCCTTCTACAAACTGGCCTTCTACAAACTGGCCTTCCACAAACTGGCCTTCCACAAACTGGCCTTCCACAAACTGGCCTTCTACAAACTGGCCTTCTACAAACTGGCCTTCCACAAACTGGCCTTCCACAAACTGGCCTTCCACAAACTGGCCTTCTACAAACTGGCCTTCCACAAACTGGCCTTCTACAAACTGGCCTTCCACAAACTGGCCTTCTACAAACTGGCCTTCCACAAACTGGCCTTCTACAAACTGGCCTTCTACAAACTGGCCTTCTACAAACTGGCCTTCTACAAACTGGCCTTCTACAAACTGGCCTTCCACAAACTGGCCTTCTACAAACTGGCCTTCTACAAACTGGCCTTCTACAAACTGGCCTTCTACAAACTGGCCTTCTACAAACTGGCCTTCCACAAACTGGCCTTCTACAAACTGGCCTTCCACAAACTGGCCTTCTACAAACTGGCCTTCCACAAACTGGCCTTCCACAAACTGGCCTTCCACAAACTGGCCTTCTACAAACTGGCCTTCCACAAACTGGCCTTCTACAAACTGGCCTTCTACAAACTGGCCTTCTACAAACTGGCCTTCTACAAACTGGCCTTCCACAAACTGGCCTTCTACAAACTGGCCTTCTACAAACTGGCCTTCTACAAACTGGCCTTCTACAAACTGGCCTTCCACAAACTGGCCTTCTACAAACTGGCCTTCTACAAACTGGCCTTCTACAAACTGGCCTTCTACAAACTGGCCTTCCACAAACTGGCCTTCTACAAACTGGCCTTCCACAAACTGGCCTTCTACAAACTGGCCTTCCACAAACTGGCCTTCTACAAACTGGCCTTCTACAAACTGGCCTTCTACAAACTGGCCTTCTACAAACTGGCCTTCTACAAACTGGCCTTCTACAAACTGGCCTTCTACAAACTGGCCTTCCACAAACTGGCCTTCTACAAACTGGCCTTCCACAAACTGGCCTTCTACAAACTGGCCTTCCACAAACTGGCCTTCCACAAACTGGCCTTCCACAAACTGGCCTTCTACAAACTGGCCTTCCACAAACTGGCCTTCCACAAACTGGCCTTCCACAAACTGGCCTTCCACAAACTGGCCTTCCACAAACTGGCCTTCTACAAACTGGCCTTCCACAAACTGGCCTTCCACAAACTGGCCTTCCACAAACTGGCCTTCCACAAACTGGCCTTCCACAAACTGGCCTTCCACAAACTGAATCGTCAACGAGGACTTTCCTACAGGAAAACAAAACACGGAGGATGTCATTTACCAGTTTTTTTGGGAGAAAATATCAATTGAATTATTTCTCTCTCTCATACAGTACATATGGTGAGTAGACTTCTATTCTGTGTTGAGTAGTAGTATACAGTAGTACACAGTAGTAAACAGTAGTATACAGTAGTATACAGTAGTACACAGTAGTATACAGTAGTAAACATATAACATATAAGTCATTTAGCAGACGCTCTTATCCAGAGCGACTTACAAATTGGTGCATTCACCTTATGACATACTACTACAGTAGTATACAGTAGTAAACAGTAGTATACAGTAATATACAGTAGTACACAGTAGTAAACAGTAGTATACAGTAGTAAACAGTAGTATACAGTAGTAAACAGTAGTATACATCACTGTAGTGCTATTCACTCAACTGTACGACTTGATTAGTTCAGTGTTAGCTAGCTACATAGCTGTCTTTGTTTCCAAGATAATTGTGTAGTTTAGTGTGTGTAGCCTTGGAGTGATTATCTTAATTCACTGAGGTTCGCTAGCCAGCTATTGTCGTTCTTTTAACTCAACGTAACGTAAACAACACTGCTAGCTAGCCAGCTAGCCCCGAATAGCAGCACTGTAGAAATTATTACACTCAACGGAACGACTTGATTAGTGTAGTGTCAACAACGCAGCTACTGCCAGCTAGCCTACTTTAGCAGTACTGTATCATTTTAATCATTTTAGTCAATAAGATTCTTGCTACGTAAGCCTAACTTTCTGAACATTCGAGACGTGTAGTCCGCTTGTCATTCCAATTTCCTTGCATTAGCGTAGCCTTTTCTGTAGCCTGTCAACTATGTGTCTGTCTATCCCTGTTCTCTCCTCTCTGCACAGACCATACAAACGCTCCACACCGCGTGGCCGCGACCACCCTAACCTGGTGGTCCCAGCGCGTACGACCCACGTGGAGTTCCAGGTCTCCGGTAGCCTCTGGAACTGCCAATCTGCGGCCAACAAGGCAGAGTTCATCTCAGCCTATGCCTCCCTCCAGTCCCTTGACTTCTTGGCACTGACGGAAACATGGATCACCACAGATAACACTGCTACTCCTACTGCTCTCTCCTCGTCCGCCCACGTGTTCTCGCACACCCCGAGAGCTTCTGGTCAGCGGGGTGGTGGCACCGGGATCCTCATCTCTCCCAAGTGGTCTTTCTCTCTTCTCCCCTTACCCATCTGTCTATTGCCTCCTTTGAATTCCATGCTGTCACAGTTACCAGCCCTTTCAAGCTTAACATCCTTATCATTTATCGCCCTCCAGGTTCCCTTGGAGAGTTCATCAATGAGCTTGATGCCTTGATAAGCTCCTTTCCTGAGGACGGCTCACCTCTCACAGTTCTGGGCGACTTTAACCTCCCCACGTCTACCTTTGACTCATTCCTCTCTGCCTCCTTCTTTCCACTCCTCTCCTCTTTGACCTCACCCTCTCACCTTCCCCCTACTCACAAGGCAGGCAATACGCTTGACCTCATCTTTACTAGATGCTGTTATTCCACTAACCTCATTGCAACTCCTCCAAGTCTCCGACCACTACCTTGTATCCTTTTCCCTCTCGCTCTCATCCAACACTTCCCACACTGCCCCTACTCGGATGGTATCGCGCCGTCCCAACCTTCGCTCTCTCTCCCCCGCTACTCTCTCCTCTTCCATCCTATCTTCTCTTCCCTCTGCTCAAACTTTCTCCAACCTATCTCCTGATTCTGCCTCCTCAACCCTCCTCTCCTCCCTTACTGCATCCTTTGACTCCCTATGTCCCCTATCCTCCAGGCCGGCTCGGTCCTCCCCCTCCCGCTCCGTGGCTCGACGACTCATTGCGAGCTCACAGAACAGGGCTCCGGGCAGCCGAGCGGAAATGGAGGAAAACTCGCCTCCCTGCGGACCTGGCATCCTTTCACTCCCTCCTCTCTACATTTTCCTCCTCTGTCTCTGCTGCTAAAGCCACTTTCTACCATTCTAAGTTCCAAGCATCTGCCTCTAACCCTAGGAAGCTCTTTGCCACCTTCTCCTCCCTCCTGAATCCTCCCCCCCTCCCTCCTCCCTCTCTGCAGATGACTTCGTCAACCATTTTGAAAAGAAGGTCGATGACATCCGATCCTCGTTTGCTAAGTCAAACGACACCGCTGGTTCTGCTCACACTGCCCTACCCTATGCTCTGACCTCTTTCTCCCCTCTCTCTCCAGATGAAATCTCGCGTCTTGTGACGGCCGGCCGCCCAACAACCTGCCCGCTTGACCCTATCCCCTCCTCTCTTCTCCAGACCATTTCCGGAGACCTTCTCCCTTACCTCACCTCGCTCATCAACTCATCCCTGACCGCTGGCTACGTCCCTCCCGTCTTCAAGAGAGCGAGAGTTGCACCCCTTCTGAAAAAACCTACACTCGATCCCTCCGATGTCAACAACTACAGACCAGTATCCCTTCTCTCTTTCTCTCCAAAACTCTTGAGCGTGCCGTCCTTGGCCAGCTCTACCGCTATCTCTCTCAGAATGACCTTCTTGATCCAAATCAGTCAGGTTTCAAGACTAGTCATTCAACTGAGACTGCTCTTCTCTGTATCACGGAGGCGCTCCGCACTGCTAAAGCTAACTCTCTCTCCTCTGCTCTCATCCTTCTAGACCTATCGGCTGCCTTCGATACTGTGAACCATCAGATCCTCCTCTCCACCCTCTCCGAGTTGGGCATCTCCGGCGCGGCCCACGCTTGGATTGCGTCCTACCTGACAGGTCGCTCCTACCAGGTGGCGTGGCGAGAATCTGTCTCCTCACCACGCGCTCTCACCACTGGTGTCCCCCAGGGCTCTGTTCTAGGCCCTCTCTTATTCTCGCTATACACCAAGTCACTTGGCTCTGTCATAACCTCACATGGTCTCTCCTATCATTGCTATGCAGACGACACACAATTAATCTTCTCCTTTCCCCCTTCTGATGACCAGGTGGCGAATCGCATCTCTGCATGTCTGGCAGACATATCAGTGTGGATGACGGATCACCACCTCAAGCTGAACCTCAGCAAGACGGAGCTCCTCTTCCTCCCGGGAAGGACTGCCCGTTCCATGATCTCGCCATCACGGTTGACAACTCCATTGTGTCCTCCTCCCAGAGCGCTAAGAACCTTGGCGTGATCCTGGACAACACCCTGACGTTCTCAACTAACATCAAGGCGGTGTCCCGTTCCTGTAGGTTCATGCTCTACAACATCCGCAGAGTACGACCCTGCCTCACACAGGAAGCGGCGCAGGTCCTAATCCAGGCACTTGTCATCTCCCGTCTTGATTACTGCAACTCGCTGTTGGCTGGGCTCCCTGCCTGTGCCATTAAACCCCTACAACTCATCCAGAACGCCGCAGCCCGTCTGGTGTTCAACCTTCCCAAGTTCTCTCACGTCACCCCGCTCCTCCGCTCTCTCCACTGGCTTCCAGTTGAAGCTCGCATCCGCTACAAGACCATGGTGCTCGCCTACGGAGCTGTGAGGGGAACGGCACCTCAGTACCTCCAGGCTCTGATCAGGCCCTACACCCAAACAAGGGCACTGCGTTCATCCACCTCTGGCCTGCTCGCCTCCCTACCACTGAGGAAGTACAGTTCCCGCTCAGCCCAGTCAAAACTGTTCGCTGCTCTGGCCCCCAATGGTGGAACAAACTCCCTCACGACGCCAGGACAGCGGAGTCAATCACCACCTTCCGGAGACACCTGAAACCCCACCTCTTCAAGGAATACCTAGGATAGGGTAAGTAAGGGTAGGTAATCCTTCTCCCCCCAACAAGATTTAGATGCAAGTGGCTGTTCCACTGGTTGTCATAAGGTGTATGCACCAATTTGTAAGTCGCTCTGGATAAGAGCGTCTGCTAAATGACTTAAATGTAAATGTAAATGTAAATGTATACAGCAGCATTCCTGTCAGCTAGTAGTATTTACAGTAGCAGGCCTGTCAGCTACAGTAATCTTTACAGTAGTTGGCCTGTCAGCTACAGTAGTCTTTACAGTAGTTGGCCTGTCAGCTACAGTAGTCTTTACAGTAGTAGGCCTGTCAACTACAGTAGTCTATACAGTAGTTGGCCTGTCAGCTACAGTAGTCTTTACAGTAGTTGGCCTGTCAGCTACAGTAGTCTTTACAGTAGCAGGCCTGTCAGCTACAGTAGTCTTTACAGTAGTTGGCCTGTCAGCTACAGTAGTCTTTACAGTAGTAGGCCTGTCAGCTACAGTAGTAGGCCTGTCAGCTACAGTAGTCTTTACAGTAGTTGGCCTGTCAACTACAGTAGTCTGTACAGTAGTTGGCCTGTCAACTACAGTAGTCTGTACAGTAGTTGGCCTGTCAGCTACAGTAGTCTTTACTGTAGTAGGCCTGTCAGCTACAGTAGTCTTTACAGTAGTAGGCCTGTCAGCTACAGTAGTAGGCCTGTCAGCTACAGTAGTCTTTACAGTAGTTGACGGTCAGCTACAGTAGTCTGTACAGTAGTTGGCCTTTCAGCTACAGTAGTCTGACCAGTAGTTGGCCTGTCAGCTACAGTAGTCTGACCAGTAGTTGACGGTCAGCTACAGTAGTCTATACAGTAGTTGGCCTGTCAGCTACAGTAGTCTTTACAGTAGTTGACGGTCAGCTACAGTAGTCTATACAAAAATGCTGTCAGTCTATCTGAGAATCCATTTTCATTCATTGTCCGGTGTGTCTGTAATAGAGTGGGATAATGAATCATTCTAAGACTCCATTACTGTACTGCTGAAATTAGGTCTAGTAAACTGTAGAGTAGTACCCTAGTAAAGATTCATGTCATTATTTTACTAGGCAAGTCAGTTAAGAACAAATTATTATTTAAAATGACGGCCTAGGAACAGTGGGGTTAACTACCTTGTTCAGGGGGCAAAACGACAGATGTTTTACTTTGTCAACTCAGGGATTCGATCTAGCAACCTTTCGGTTACTGGTCCAACGATCTAAGCACTAGATCTTAGTGAAGATTAATGTAGTTAGAATATATTGATGTGACTTTGTGAAATACACTTTCCTTAAATTGTAATTGGATTATTATAGAAGAATAGACGACCAAATATGAATATAAACCATGGTGATCACAGTTTTTTACAATTCACTTTGGCACTAATTTCAGAACCTTTCAGAACCTCCTTTTTCAGAACTCTAGACACAAAATTCAAAACGGTCATCACTTGTAACACAGGCTGTCCAATGTTCAAAACATTGCATTGTGCATTCATATCTTTAAAGAAACCTTGCACTTGCAGAATCATTGGTTCAAAAAACTAATTTATCATGAAATACCATAGGAACATTCATTTAGATCACCCACGAAACAAGATACCGATACTTTCACTGTGTAGTTGTTCGTACAATCATTAAATATTGTAGTGCAAAATATGTGACACGTTTCATTATGGTACTACACGTAAATACATCACTGTAAAAGGACTAGAAGAGAGAATACTACAGACACAGTGGAATCATTGAACAAAATATGACATTTATTGATGAAATACAATAAAATCTCAACGTAGGTTTCTTTGAATCAAAGCAAAAATAAAACAACAAAAAAATAACAAAACTACTGTAAAACATCACTGCAGTGTTCCTCACCTGGCTTACTGTAAAACATCACTGTAGTGTTCCTCACCTGGCTTACTGTAAAACATCACTGCAGTGTTCCTCAGCTGGCTTACTGTAAAACATCACTGTAGTGTTCCTCACCTGGCTTACTGTAAAACATCACTGCAGTGTTCCTCAGCTGGCTTACTGTAAAACATCACTGTAGTGTTCCTCACCTGGCTTACTGTAAAACATCACTGCAGTGTTCCTCAGCTGGCTTACTGTAAAACATCACTGCAGTGTTCCTCAGCTGGCTTACTGTAAAACATCACCGCAGTGTTCCTCACCTGGCTTACTGTAAAACATCACTGTAGTGTTCCTCAGCTGGCTTACTGTAAAACATCACTGCAGTGTTCCTCACCTGGCTTACTGTAAAACATCACTGCAGTGTTCCTCAGCTGGCTTACTGTAAAACATCACTGCAGTGTTCCTCACCTGTCTTACTGTAAAACATCACTGCAGTGTTCCTCAGCTGGCTTACTGTAAAACATCACTGCAGTGTTCCTCAGCTGGCTTACTGTAAAACATCACTGCAGTGTTCCTCAGCTGGCTTACTGTAAAACATCACTGCAGTGTTCCTCACCTGGCTTACTGTAAAACATCACTGCAGTGTTCCTCACCTGGCTTACTGTAAAACATCACTGCAGTGTTCCTCAGATGGCTTACTGTAAAACATCACTGCAGTGTTCCTTAGCTGGCTTACTGTAAAACATCACTGCAGTGTTCCTCAGCTGGCTTACTGTAAAACATCACTGCAGTGTTCCTCACCTGGCTTACTGTAAAACATCACTGCAGTGTTCCTCAGCTGGCTTACTGTAAAACATCACTGCGGTGTTCCTTAGCTGGCTTACTGTAAAACATCACTGCAGTGTTCCTCAGATGGCTTACTGTAAAACATCACTGCAGTGTTCCTTAGCTGGCTTACTGTAAAACATCACTGCAGTGTTCCTCACCTGGCTTACTGTAAAACATCACTGCAGTGTTCCTCAGCTGGCTTACTGTAAAACATCACTGCGGTGTTCCTCAGCTGGCTTACTGTAAAACATCACTGCAGTGTTCCTCACCTGGCTTACTGTAAAACATCACTGCAGTGTTCCTCACCTGGCTTACTGTAAAACATCAACTCCGGTGTTCCTCACCTGGCTTACTGTAAAATATCACTGCAGTGTTCCTCACCTGGTGTCACGCCCTGGTCGAAGTATTTTGTGTTTATCTTCATGTATCGGGTCAGGCCAGGGTGTGGCATGGGGTTTTTGTATTGTGGTGTGTTTTGTCTTGGGGTTTTGGTGTTGGTATTGGGATTGTAGCTTAGTGGGGTATCTAGCAAAGTCTATGGCTGTCTGGAGTGGTTCTCAATCAGAGGCAGGTGTTTATCGTTGTCTCTGATTGGGAACCATATTTAGGCAGCCATGTTCTTTGAGTTTGTCGTGGGTGATTGTCCTTCGTGTCTTTGTTCCTGTCGCTGTGTTAGTTGACAGGTATAGGCTGTTTTGGTTTTCGTTACGTTTATTGTTTTGTAGTGTTTGTGTTAATTCGTGTTTACGTTTGTTGATTAAACATGGATTGCAATCTACACGCTGCATTTTGGTCCGACTCTCCTTCACCAAAAGAGAACCGTTACACCTGGCTTACTGTAAAACATCACTGCAGTGTTCCTCAGCTGGCTTACTGTAAAACATCAACTACAGTGTTCCTCAGCTGGCTTACTGTAAAACATCACTGCAGTGTTCCTCAGCTGGCTTACTGTAAAACATCACTGCAGTGTTCCTCAGCTGGCTTACTGTAAAACATCAACTGCAGTGTTCCTCAGCTGGCTTACTGTAAAACATCACTGCAGTGTTCCTCAGCTGGCTTACTGTAAAACATCAACTACAGTGTTCCTCAGCTGGCTTACTGTAAAACATCACTGCAGTGTTCCTCAGCTGGCTTACTGTAAAACATCACTGCAGTGTTCCTCAGCTGGCTTACTGTAAAACATCACTGCAGTGTTCCTCAGCTGGCTTACTGTAAAACATCAACTGCAGTGTTCCTCACCTGGCTTACTGTAAAACATCACTGCAGTGTTCCTCAGCTGGCTTACTGTAAAACATCACTGCAGTGTTCCTCAGCTGGCTTACTGTAAAACATCAACTACAGTGTTCCTCAGCTGGCTTACTGTAAAACATCACTGCAGTGTTCCTCAGCTGGCTTACTGTAAAAAGCTAAACAAAGGATTGATTACTGTACTTCTATATTTCCATCAACCCTGTCTTGTGGATTTGGCCACAGGTTCTCATCCACATCACAATGGATGTTTTCATTAGCCAAACATCTTGGGAAGAATCTTCGGGTGAATCCAGGCCTGACACTGGTCTGCCGTGATGTCATTGCACGCGTCATCCATGGCCTGGGGAAGGGTGACTTGTTCGTGAGGGAGCCTATCATATACCTTCCACCTCCATGTGGAGACAAATTCCTCAATCGGGCTAAGGAAAGGAGAGTATGGGGGTAAGCACAGGGTGGTAAATTGTGGATGGGCCTGAAACCTTGCTTGCACCATTTGAGCCTGGTGGAACCTGACATTATCCCACACAATGACATAGGTCATGCCATCAGCTCTACAGTCCTGATTTAGCTCATTACGGAAGGTAACAGTCGAACAGTGAATCATGTGGCTGCCTGCAACTCAATATATAGAGTATATAGAGTAGAGAGCTTTAGATGTTGTTCGACCAAACATTAGATCGGGCGAGATGAGTAATCTAAGCAACTTTGACTGTGGTATGATTGTTGATGTTACACATGGTGGTTCCAGTATCTCAGAAACAGCTGCCCTCCTGGGATTTTTACGCACTACAGTCTCTAGTGTTTACAGAGAATGGTGCGATAAACAAAACACATTCAGTGAGCGGCAGTTCTGTGGGCAGAAACACCTTGTTAATGAGAGAGATCAGAGGAGAATGTCCAGACTCATTCAAGCTAACAGAAAGGCCACAAATACTCAAATAACAGCTGTTTAAAACAGTGGTGTGCAGAAGGGCATCTCTTAACGTACAACACCGTGAATAATTCAGGCTGTTGTGGAGGCAGAAGGGCATCTCTTAACGTACAACACCGTGAATAATTCAGGCTGTTGTGGAGGCAGAAGGGCATCTCTTAACGTACAACACCGTGAATAATTCAGGCTGTTGTGGAGGCAGAAGGGCATCTCTTAACGTACAACACCGTGAATAATTCAGGCTGTTGTGGAGGCAGAAGGGCATCTCTTAACGTACAACACCGTGAATAATTCAGGCTGTTGTGGAGGCAGAAGGGCATCTCTTAACGTACAACACCGTGAATAATTCAGGCTGTTGTGGAGGCAGAAGGGCATCTCTTAACGTACAACACCATGAATAATTCAGGCTGTTGTGGAGGCAAAAGGGGGTCCTACTCAGTACTAGAGAGGTGTACCTAATAAAGTGGCCGGCGAGTGCACAGTAATGTCAAATCTGAAAACATGGTCTGGAAAAGTGGTACATGGGACCATAGAAACAGTGTCTGATAAAGAATGATGATGAAATATTACATCCATAGATAATGTAGTCCAATTGGTGTCAATGGATCTCGTTATCCTGAAACTTTCATGATCTAAACATGGAATATTGTTTGTCAGTTTCCAATAAACTATGCATTAAGAGTAACGCAACAGTTACTTATCATTTAGAGCAGGTGTATCCATTGGTAGTGAGATCTTTGTAATGAAATGAATAGACAGTCATCTCAGATGTAATGTGTGAATTGCATTTTGAAATGGTAATACTTTGATGTTAAGTTGTGTCATTTTGAACAGGTGATTTTAGCTCAATGAACAAATGATCTTAGCATTATGTGTATTGTATCCAAGCAATTGGAAAAAGTGTTTGCATTTGGTTGTGAGTTTTGTGTCTAGAGTTTTGAAAAAAATGACACCAAGATTCACGAAATTAGTACCAAAGAGTTTGTAAAAACAAAAACTGTAATGTGATGTGTTGTATTGTGCAGGTGAATGGTGCATGGAGAGGTGACTTAGGGGTATGATCTGTCTACCATAATGAAGTCTAACAGGTGAAACCTCTCTGTGACTAGAACCTCTATTTGGAAAAGATTTAATGCTTCTTCTTCACTGATGTTAATTTATTTCGTGTTAATTTGTGATAAATCAGGTATTTTGTTGTTGTTAAATAATGACAGATATTCTTATCATTCACCACTAAATGTTCACCATCAATAAATGATTGGTCACAAATAACCAGTACTCCTTTCTAACCAGTAGAGGTCGCCATAACACCACTCAATACTCAATACGATCATTTCCAGTGCACCACGGTTTCTAAAATGTAGAAAACCCCCATGATGCTCTCTAAATGATAGTATGTTTGTTGAGTGGTGTTATGGCGACCCTTTAATGCTCCATATCCATGGTGACTCCATTGCTTCCCACAGTTGTGTCAAGTTGACTGGATGTCCTTTGGGTGGTTGGACCGTTCTTTATACACACAGGAAACTGTTGAGCGTGAAAAACCAGAAAAGCGTTGCAGTTCTTGACACATTCAAACCAGTGCGCCTGGTACCTACTACCACACCCCGTTCAAAGGCTCTTACATTTTTTGTCTTGCCCATTCACCCTCTGAATGGCCCACATACACAATCCATGTCTCAATTGTCTCAAGGCTTGAAAATCCTCCTTTAACCCGTCTCCTCCCCTTCATCTACACTGATTGAAGTGGATTTAACAAGTGACATTAATAAGGGATCATATCTTTCACCTGGATTCACCTGGTCAGTCTGTGTCATGGAAAGAGCAGGTGTTCCTAATGTTTTGTCCAGTATGTCTCTTTTCTAGCACATCTGATTCAGACCTCTGCCCCTGAAGCCGCAAGCAGCCTAGAGGATGGGATTATCCGTGGAAGATAGCATGTCTCCGTTAAATACCCACTCGTAAGCCTCAAGTCATAGTATACCTGGAGTCTATAGACCAGACACTGAGCACGCAGTAACACTACACACACTACAAAATAGCTGACTCAGACCACAATGGGTTAAGCCCCATAGACAGACACGAATTGCAGCCACGCATAGGCATATATACACATGGTGGGGAGTGGATGGGAGGAGAACGGAAGACATAGTTATAGTTAGTTATAGACATAGTTATAGTTAGTTAGACATAGTTACAGTTAGTTATAGACATAGTTATAGTTAGTTATAGTTAGTTATAGACATAGTTATAGTTAGTTATAGACATAGTTATAGTTAGTTATAGACATAGTTATAGTTAGTTATAGTTAGTTATAGACATAGTTATAGTTAGTTATAGACATAGTTATAGTTAGTTATAGACATAGTTATAGTTAGTTATAGACATAGTTATAGTTAGTTATAGACATAGTTATAGTTAGTTATAGACATAGTTATAGTTAGTTATAGTTAGTTATAGACATAGTTATAGTTAGTTATAGACATAGTTATAGTTAGTTATAGACATAGTTATAGTTAGTTATAGACATAGTTATAGTTAGTTATAGACATAGTTATAGTTAGTTATAGACATAGTTATAGTTAGTTATAGACATAGTTATAGTTAGTTATAGACATAGTTATAGTTAGTTATAGACATAGTTATAGTTAGTTATAGACATAGTTATAGTTAGTTATAGTTAGTTATAGACATAGTTATAGTTAGTTATAGTTAGTTATAGACATAGTTATAGTTAGTTATAGACATAGTTATAGACATAGTTATAGTTAGTTATAGACATAGTTATAGTTAGTTAGACATAGTTATAGTTAGTTATAGACATAGTTATAGTTAGTTAGACATAGTTATAGTTAGTTATAGACATAGTTATAGTTAGTTATAGACATAGTTATAGTTAGTTATAGACATAGTTATAGTTAGTTATAGACATAGTTATAGTTAGTTGTAGTTAGTTATAGACATAGTTATAGTTAGTTATAGACATAGTTATAGTTAGTTATAGTTAGTTATAGACATAGTTATAGTTAGTTATAGACATAGTTATAGTTAGTTATAGACATAGTTATAGTTAGTTATAGACATAGTTATAGTTAGTTATAGTTAGTTATAGACATAGTTATAGTTAGTTATAGTTAGTTATAGACATAGTTATAGTTAGTTATAGACATAGTTATAGTTAGTTATAGACATAGTTATAGTTAGTTATAGACATAGTTATAGTTAGTTATAGACATAGTTATAGTTAGTTATAGACATAGTTATAGTTAGTTATAGTTAGTTATAGACATAGTTATAGTTAGTTATAGTTAGTTATAGACATAGTTATAGTTAGTTATAGACATAGTTATAGTTAGTTATAGACATAGTTATAGTTAGTTATAGACATAGTTATAGTTAGTTATAGACATAGTTATAGTTAGTTAGACATAGTTATAGTTAGTTATAGACATAGTTATAGTTAGTTATAGACATAGTTATAGTTAGTTATAGACATAGTTATAGTTAGTTATAGACATAGTTATAGTTAGTTGTAGTTAGTTATAGACATAGTTATAGTTAGTTATAGACATAGTTATAGTTAGTTAGACATAGTTATAGTTAGTTATAGACATAGTTATAGTTAGTTATAGACATAGTTATAGTTAGTTATAGACATAGTTATAGTTAGTTATAGACATAGTTATAGTTAGTTATAGACATAGTTATAGTTAGTTATAGTTAGTTATAGACATAGTTATAGTTAGTTATAGACATAGTTATAGTTAGTTATAGACATAGTTATAGTTAGTTAGACATAGTTATAGTTAGTTATAGACATAGTTATAGTTAGTTATAGACATAGTTATAGTTAGTTATAGACATAGTTATACTTAGTTATAGACATAGTTATAGTTAGTTATAGTTAGTTATAGACATAGTTATAGTTAGTTATAGACATAGTTATAGTTAGTTATAGACATAGTTATAGATAGTTATAGACATAGTTATAGTTAGTTATAGATTATAGTTATAGTTAGTTATAGACATAGTCATAGTTAGTTAGATAGTTATAGATTATAGTTAGAGATAGTTATAGACATAGATCTAGTTAGTTATAGGCAGTTATAGACATAGTTATAGTTAGTTATAGATTATAGTTATAGATAGTTATAGTTGGTTATAGATTATAGTTATAGTTAGTTATAGATTATAGTTATAGACATAGTTATAGTTAGTTATATAGTTATAGATTATAGTTATAGTTAGTTTTAGATTATAGTTATAGACAGTTAAAGACACAGTCATAGTTAGTTAGATAGTTATAGATTATAGTTAGAGATAGTTATAGACAGTTATAGACATAGTTATAGTTAGTTATAGATTATAGTTATAGATAGTTATAGTTGGTTATAGATTATAGTTATAGTTAGTTATAGATTATAGTTATAGACATAGTTATAGTTAGTTATATAGTTATAGACATAGTTATAGTTAGTTATATAGTTATAGATTATAGTTATAGTTAGTTTTAGATTATAGTTATAGACAGTTAAAGACATAGTCATAGTTAGATAGACAGTTATATACTATGGTTATAGACAGTTATAGACATAACTATAGTTAGATATATAGTTATAGCTTGTAGTTATATATAGTTATAGGCACAGTTATAGTTAGATAGTTAGTTATATATTATGGTTATAGACAGTTATAGACATAACTATAGTTAGATATATAGTTATAGCTTGTAGTTATATATAGTTATAGGCACAGTTATAGTTAGATAGTTAGTTATATATTATGGTTATAGACAGTTATAGACATAACTATAGTTAGATATATAGTTATAGCTTGTAGTTATATATAGTTATAGGCACAGTTATAGTTAGATAGTTAGTTATATGTCAATGTAAATAGCCCGGGTGGCCATTTGAGTAGTTATTCAGCAGTCTTATGGCTTTTGGGTAGAAGCTGTTAAGGAGCCTTTTGGACCTAGACTTGGCGCTCCGGTACCACTTGCCGTGCGGTAGCAGAGAGAACAGTCTGACTTGGGTGACTGGAGTCTTTGACAATTTTTTGGGCCTTCCTCTGACACCGCCTAGTATATACAGTTGAAGTCGGAAGTTTACATACACTTAGGTTGGAGTCATTAAAACTGGTTTTTCAACCACTCCACAAATTTCTTGTTAACAAACTATAGTTTTGGCAAGTCGGTTAGGACATCTACTTTGTGCATGACACAAGTCATTTTTCCAACAATTGTTTACAGACAGATTACTTCACTTATAATTCACCGTAGCATCATTCCAGTGGGTCAGAAGTTTACATACACTAAGTTGACTGTGCCTTTAAAGAGCTTGGAAAATTCCAGAAAATGATGTCATGGCTTTAGAAGCTTCTGATAGGCTAATTGACATCATTTGAGTCAATTGGAGGTGTACCTGTGGATGTATTTCAAGGCCTATCTTCAAACTCAGTGCCTCTTTGCTTGACATCATGTTAAAATCAAATGGGCCAAAATTCATCCAACTTATTGTGGGTAGCTTGTGGAAGGCTACCCGAAACGTTTGACCCAAGTTAAACAATTTAATGGCAATGCTACCAAATACTCATTGAGTGTATGTAAACTTCTGAACCACTGGGAATGTGATGAAAGAAATAAAAGCTGAAATAAATCATTCTCTCTACTATTATTCTGACATTTCACATTCTTAAAATAAAGTGGTGATCCTAATGACCTAAGACAGGGAAATGTATATGGATTAAATGTCAGGAATTGTGAAAAACTGAGTTTAAATGTATTTGGCTAAAGGTGTATGTAAACTTCAGACTGTCACGCCTTGGTCTTAGTATTTTGTGTTTTCTTTAATTATTTGTTCAGGCCAGGGTGTGACATGGGTTTATTGTATTGTCGTATTGGGGTTTTTGTAGGCATTGGGATTGTGGTTGATTAGGGGTGTTGTATAGGCTTGGCTGCCTGAGGCGGTTCTCAATCAGAGTCAGGTGATTCTTGTTGTCTCTGATAGGGAACCGTATTTAGGTAGCCGGGGTTTCACTTTGTATTTCGTGGGTGATTGTTCCTGTCTCTGTGTAGTTTCACCAGATAGGCTGTAATTAGGTTTCACGTTCCGTTTGTTGTTTCTGTATATGTATATGTTATTTCATGTATCGCTCTTCATTTATTAAAGACATGAGTAACCACCACGCTGCATTTCGGTCCGACTCTCTTTCTACAAACGAAGAACGCCGTTACACAGACTTCAACTGTAAATAGGTTATCCTACAATAGGATGATCAAATTAAAATCCAACAACTGTAGGAATAACTCATTTTCTACAAATAATGGAATGACTAGCGGCCAGGTGCTCAACAACCTGAGAATGTGGAAATCTCAAGCCCAGGTCCAAAAAAGTGCACTATAAAGGGAATAGATACAGGGAATAGATACAGGGAATATATAAAGGGAATATATAAAGGGAATAGATAAAGGGAGTAGATAAAGGGAATAGATACAGGGAATATATAAAGGGAATATATAAAGGGAATAGACAAAGGGAGTAGATAAAGGGAATAGATAAAGGGAATAGATAAAGGGAATAGATACAGGGAATAGATACAGGGAATAGATACAGGGAATAGATAAAGGGTGTAGATAAAGGGAATAGATAAAGGGAATAGATACAGGGAATAGATAAAGGGAATAGATAAAGGGAATAGATAAAGGGTGTAGATAAAGGGAATAGATAAAGGGAATAGATAAAGGGTGTAGATAAAGGGAATAGATAAAGGGAATAGATAGATAAAGGGAATAGATAAAGGGAATAGATAAAGGGAATAGATAAAGGGAATAGATAAAGGGAATAGATAAAGGGAATAGATAAAGGGTGTAGATAAAGGGAATAGATAAAGGGAATAGATAAAGGGAATAGATAAAGGGAATAGATAAAGGGAATAGATAAAGGGAATAGATAAAGGGAATAGATAAAGGGAATAGATAAAGGGAATAGATAAAGGGAATAGATAAAGGGAATAGATAAAGGGATGTAGATAAAGGGAATAGATAGAATAGATAAAGGAATAGATAAAGGGAATAGATAAAGGGAATAGATAAAGGGAATAGACAAAGGGAATAAATAAAGGGAATAGATAAAGGGAATAGATAAAGGGAATAAAGGGAATAGATAATAAAGGGTGTAGATAAAGGGAATAGATAAAGGGAAAAGGGTAGATAAAGGGAATAGATAAAGGGTGTAGATAAAGGGAATAGATAAAGGGAATAGATAAAGGGAATAGATAAAGGGTGTAGATAAAGGGAATAGATAAAGGGAATAGATAAAGGGAATAGATAAAGGGTGTAGATAAAGGGAATAGATAAAGGGAATAGATAAAGGGAATAGATAAAGGGTGTAGATAAAGGGAATAGATAAAGGGTGTAGATAAAGGGAATAGATAAAGGGTGTAGATAAAAAGGGTGTAGGGGAATAGAATAGATAAAGGGTAGTAGATAAAAAGGGTGTAAAGATAAATAAAGGAATAGATAAAGGGAATAGATAAAGGGTGATAGATAAAGGGGAATAGACAAAGGGAATAGATAAAGGGAATAGATAAAGGGAATAGATAAAGGGAATAGACAAAGGGAATAAATAAAGGGAATAGATAAAGGAATAAAAAGGGTGTAAAGGGAATAGATAAAAAGGGAATAGATAAAGGGAATAGTAGATAAAGGGTGATAGATAGATAAAGGGAGTAGATAAAGGGAATAGATAAAGGGAATAGATAAAGGGAATAGATACAGGGAATAGATAAAGGGAATAGATAAAGGGAATAGATAAAGGGAATAGATAAAGGGAGTAGATAAAGGGTGTAGATAAAGGGAATAGATAAAGGGAATAGATGAAGGGAATAGATAAAGGGAATAGATAAAGGGAATAGATAAAGGGTGTAGATAAAGGGAAGGCAGTCGTAGAGTAGCTAGCAGACCTGCAGCTGGAGAGGAGCAGAGCGAGTGTTACTGTTGAACCCTGGGAGGTGGTTGGCATCGATGCCGGTCTCTTTCAGCTCACTGGCTCTGTTAGCACATCAGCCTGTGTGGATGTGTGCCCTTGTGTGTGTGTGTGACAGCACTGGGAGTCACTCCCTCACGTCCTCCAGCTGGGCTTGTGCCACCAATAGGCACCTGGACCCACTCACAAACACAGAATTAGAATGAATAGAACACTCACAAACACAGAATTAGAATGAATAGAACAGTCACAAACACAGAATTAGAATGAATAGAATGGTCAGAAACATAGAATTAGAATGAATAGAACGGTCACAAACATAGAAATAGAATGAATAGAACGGTCACAAACAGAATTAAAATGAATAGAACGGTCAAAAACATAATTAGAATGAATATAACGGTCACAAACAGAATTAGAATGAATAGAACGGTCACAAACATAGAATTAGAATGAATAGAACGGTCACAAACATAGAATTAGAATGAATAGAATGGTCACAAACAGAATTAGAATGAATAGAACGGTCACAAACACAGAATTAGAATGAATAGAACGGTCACAAACATAGAATTAGAATGAATAGAACGGTCACAAACATAGAATTAGAATGAATAGAATGGTCACAAACATAGAATTAGAATGAATAGAACGGTCACAAACATAGAATTAGAATGAATAGAACGGTCACAAACATAGAATTAGAATGAATAGAACGGTCACAAACAGAATTAGAATGAATAGAACGTTCACAAACATAATTAGAATGAAAGCCAGTTCTATTCATTCTATTTCTATGCTCGCCAACCTTCATGAAAAGGAATGCATACTTAATTTATCTAACTCAGTCACTCCCTGGAAGGAATGCATTTTATTTAACCCTTAGCCGGGTCTCCAGTCTCTCTCAGTACAACATGGTGTCGTGTCTCCAGGGTGGAGTTCTGGAGAAAGTAGCCTGAGCCCAGATCTGTTTGTGCTGTCTTGCCAACTCATACGGTCATTCTCACACCAATGAAGTGACAATGATCCTAGGAGTTGTCAAAACAGCACGTTACCCCTACCTACATGTACATATTACCTCAATTACCTTGACTAACTTGTACCCCCGAGCATTGATTCAGTACTGGTACCAGCTGTATATAGCCTCATTATTGTCATTTTGTTGTGTTACTTTTTTTACTTTCGTTTATTTCGTAAAATTTTTCTTAATAACTCTTATTTTTCTTAAAATGGAATTGTTGTTTAAGGGCTTGTAAGTAAGCATTTCACGGTAAGGTCCACCCACACCTGTTGTATTTGGCGCATGTGACAAATACAATTAGATTTGATTTGATTTGACAAATAGCACTGAAACCAGGCTAGGAGGAAACTGGAGAGACCTCATAGTAATCGTTTCCACTCAGGCTCTAAAGTGTGGACGGGGATTGAACCACCTGTGGGGCGCATCCAGGACACTTCAACTGTAAATGACCTCAATAAGAAACAAGATTCTTGTTTCGATCACGTCAGAAGATATCCGTCGTCCCCCACAGGACAACTTTGTTTGGACTTCGTGAAGGACCATTCGCCACACTCCCCCTGTTGCGGCTCTGTCCCGTTTGTCATGCGTTCACCCGCCTCCAGCATACACGCACTCACAAACACTGCAGACTTTCGACTGATCTGAATTTTTAGGGTAAGCTAATTAACTCGTGAAGCTTATTATGTGAGCTTACTCACAAATGCTTTAATTAACTAGTATAGGCCTACTATTTATTTATTTGATCTCAGACTTTTATAGCCTACCGGACTCATAGAGAGCTACTCTCTCAAGTTATCTTGTTGGGGCGAGTGACTCTTTGACCTTACAATGGCTAACCCCAAGTCGTTATATTTTTTTTTATTGTGCTTTACGCTATTTGCCTCATGACTTCTGTGTGCTTTGTTGACTATGAACTTGCTTGTTTACCCAACCCGTGTGACAGGCTATGTTTGTTCCCACACTCAGGACTCTGAATCTCTATTGGTTACACAGACTCTTGGCCTCCCATCCTATTCTAACCACCTCTCTCCAGCTTTGTATTCATGCTATTTGATGAAATTGCTGTACAATATGATCTTGTTACCATCTAATGCATATTCAAATGTCCTAAATCAGCACTGCAGAGATCTCCCTGTCCTCTGCTGTTCCCTGATTGTTTTACTGCTGATGATATCTGGAAATGTGCATGTACACCCTGACTCATCTACTGTTGCTAGTCCCATTTCTGACTTGTGGTCTGATATCTGTTTCACTGATTTCTGCTCTCGTAAAAGCCTGGGTTTTGTGCATGTTATAACACTAGAAGCTTATTGTCTCAAATGTATCAATTGAAAGTGTGGGTTTAGAGCTCCAATCCAGATGTGTCGGTCATTACTGAGACGTGTTTAACTTCTTTGGGGTAGGGGGCAGTATTGAGTAGCTTGGATGAAAAACGTCCCCAAATGAAGCTGCCTGCTACTCAGCCGTAAAAGCTAGAATATGCATATAATTAGTACATTTGGATAGAAAACACTTTGAAGTCTCTAAAACTGTTTGAATGATGTCTGTTAGTATAACAGTACTCATATGGCAGGCAAAAACCTGATAAAAATCCAACCAGGAAGTGGGAAATCTGAGGTTTGTAGTTTTTCAACTCAGCCCCCATTGAAGATACAGGGTGATATTAGTTGTGTTTCACTTCCCGAGGCTTCCACTAAATGTCAACAGTATTTAGAACCTGTTTTGAGGATTCTACTCTAAAGGAGTGGCTGATAAGACCTCTTTGAGTGAGTGGTCTGGCAGAGTGCCACAGCCTCGGTCTGGCGCGCTCACGTGAAAGGTAGCTACGTTACACTTCATTTGTACAGACAAAGGAATTGTCTGGTTGGAACAAACCTGTTAGGGATAGGGGGCAGCATTTTCATTTTGGATGAATTGCGTGCCCATAGTGAACTGCATCCTACTCTGTCCTAGATGCTAATATATGCATATTATTATAACTATTGGATAGAAAACACTCTGACGTTTCTAAAACTGTTTGAATTATGTCTGTGAGTATAACAGAACTCATAGGGCAGGCAAACTTCCAAACAGGAAGTGGAAATTCTGGGACTGGTCGAATTTCATCGCATATCCACATCCAAACAAGATATGGATCTGTTCGCACTTCCTACTCCTTCCACTAGATGTCAACAGTCAGTAGAACGTGGAATGAAGCCTCTAGTGTGATGTATGACCGGATGGGAGGGGAATGAGTCAGTGGACTGTCAGAATGCCAGTTCCTGGTTGCGCAAATTACTGTTGCTAACGCCTGCGTTCCATGACTCTGTAGACAAAAACGAATGCTCCGGTTGGAACGTCATTGGATATATATGAAAATAACATCCTGAAGATTGATTCTCTACGTAGTTTGACCAGTTTATTGGACCTGGAATATAACTTTTTTGAAGTTTTTCGTCCGAGTTCGTCTGGACCAGCGCCAGCTTTTGGACATGTGAGCTAAACGTGCCAGCAAAAGCAGCTAATTGGACACTAGTAATGGACATTATGGAACAAAACCACAATTTATTGTGGAACTAGTACTCCTTGCACTGCATTCTGATGAAAGATCATCAAAGTTAAGGGAATATTTATGATCTAATTTCGTATTTCTGTTTACTCCAACATGGCGGAGAAATGTTGTTTACCTCTGAGCGCCGTGTCAGATTATTGCATGGTATGCTTTTTTCGTAAAGTTTTTTAAAAAAATCTGACATAGCGGTTGCATTAAAAACCAGTGTATCTTTAATTATATGTCAAACATGTATCTTTCGTCAGTTTATGATGAGTATTTCTGTTTTCTGGCATAGCTCTCTGTAATTACTCGGGATATTTTGGAAGCATTTCTGAACATGGCGTCAATGTAACCCGAGATTTGTGGATATAAATATGCATATTATTGAACAAAACATAAATGTATTGTGTAACATGATGTCATATGAGTGTCATCGGATGAAGATTATCAAAGGTTAGTGATTCATTTTATCTATAATTCTGCTTTTGTGACTATCTTCGGCTGGGAAAAATGGCTGTGTGTTTTTTGGGATTTGGTGGTGATCTAACTTAAATGTTGTGTTTTCGCTGTAAAACATTTTAAAAATCGGACATGATGGGTAGATTAACAAGATGTTTATCTTTCATTTGCTATGTTGGACTTGTCAATGTGTGAAAGTTAAATATTTCCCAAAAATATTTTTGAATATCCCACGCTGCCTTTTCAGCGGAATGTTGGGGGTGGCGCTTAGCGGAACCCCTAGCCATAAGAAGTGAATTCAGTTTTATTGTCACGCCCTGGTCGAAGTATAGTGTTTTTTCGTCGTTAAAGATGTATCGAACTAACCACGCTGCATTTTGGTCCGACTCTCCTTCGACGGAAGAAAACCGTCACATTTATGTTAAAAACATCCTAAAGATTGATTCTTATTTTGGCATGTTTCTACGAGGTGTAACGGAACTTTTTGAACTTTTCGTCCGACGTTCTTTTTGAACTTTTCGTCCGACGTTCGGCATGACCTGAACGCGCTTTTGGATTTGTTTACCAAACACCCTAACAAAAGAAGATATTTGGACATAACTGATGGACATTATCGAACAAAGAAAACATTTATGGTGGAACTGGGATTCCTGGGAGTGCATTCTGATAAAGTCTGATGAAGACTTTCTTGACGTCTACAGTATTCTTGACGTCTACAGTATTCTTGACGTCTACAGTATTCTTGACGTCTACAGTATTCTTGACGTCTACAGTATTCTCTCTGGTTTCCCCTCAGGTTATAGATGTGTCACTGTAACCTTAAAGGTCCTAAATGTTGTCACCATTGCCCTCGATTCTAAGCAATGTTGTGCTGCTATTTTTTTATTGACTTGATGTGATCATGTGATAACTGTGTTGTAACTATGTGGTAACTATGTTAACTATGTGGTAACTATGTGGTAACTATGTTAACTGTGTTGTAACTATGTGAACTGTGTTGTAACTATGTGGTAACTATGTTAACTGTGTTGTAACTATGTTAACTGTGTTGTAACTATGTGGTAACTATGTTAACTATGTGGTAACTATGTGGTAACTATGTTGTAACTATGTGAACTGTGTTGTAACTATGTTAACTATGTGGTAACTATGTTAACTATGTGGTAACTATGTAAACTGTGTTGTAACTATGTGGTAACTATGTTAACTATGTGGTAACTATGTTAACTGTGTTGTAACTATGTGGTAACTATGTTAACTGTGTTGTAACTATGTTGTAACTATGTTGTAACTATGTGGTAACTATGTTAACTATACGGTAACTATGTGATAACTATGTTAACTGTGTTGTAACTATGTGGTAACTATGATAACTATGTTGTAACTATGTTAACTGTGTTGTAACTATGTGGTAACTATGATGTAACTATGTGGTAACTATGTTAACTGTGTTGTAACTATGTGGTAACTATGTTAACTGTGTTGTAACTATGTTAACTGTGTTGTAACTATGTGGTAACTATGATAACTATGTGGTAACTATGTTGTAACTATGTGGTAACTATGATAACTATGTTGTAACTATGTGGTAACTATGTTAACTATACGCTAACTATGTGATAACTATGTTAACTATGTGGTAACTATGTTTTAACTATGTTGACTATGTGACAACTATGTTAACTATGTGGTAACTATGTTGACTATGTGATAACTATGTTAACTATGTGATAACTATGTAGACTATGTAGTAACTATGTTGACTATGTAGTAACTATGTTGAACTATGTGGTAACTATGTGGTAACTATGTTAACTATGTGTAACTATGTGTAACTATGTTAACTATGTAACTATGTTAACTATGTGGTAACTATGTAATAACTATGTGGTAACTATGTGGTA
>NC_068443.1:2998515-3008515 GCF_023373465.1 Oncorhynchus keta | reverse complement strand
CTTGACACATTGGAAAGAATTAACAAAAAAACTGAGCAAACTAGAATGCTATTTGGCCCTAAACAGAGAGTACACAGTGGCAGAATACTTGACCACTGTGACTGACCCAAAATTAAGGAAAGCTTTGACTATGTATAGACTCAGTGAGCATAGCCTTGCTATTGAGAAAGGCCGCCGTAGGCAGACATGGCTCTCAAGAGAAGACAGGCTATGTGCTCACTGCCCACAAAATGAGGTGGAAACTGAGCTGCACTTCCTAACCTCCTGTCCAATGTATAACCGTATTAGAGACACATATTTCCCTCAGATTACACAGATAGACAAAGAATTTGAAAACAAACCCAATTTTGATTAACTTCCATATCTACAGGGTGAAATACCACAGTGTGTGTGACATCACAGCAGCAAGATTTGTGACCTGCTGCCACGAGAAAAGGGCAACCAGTGAAGAAGAAACACCATTGTAAATACAACCCATATTTATGCTAATTTATTTTCCCTTTTGTACTATTTGCACATCTTTAAAACAAAATATTAACTTTTGTAATATTTACTGTTCGTTTTTTATTGTTTATTTAACTTTTCTATATGATCTACACAATGTAAACATATGTTTAGTCTTGGTGCTTCCAAACTTCTTCCGTTTAAGAATGTTGATGCCACAATGCTACAGAAATGTTTTGGTACCCTTCCCCAGATCTGTGCCTCGACACAATCCTGTCTCGGAGCACCACGGACAAATCCTTCGACCTCGTGGCTTGGTTGTTGCTCTGACATGCACTGTCAACTGTGGGACCTTATATATACAGGTATATAATAAATATATATATATAAATCATGTCCAATCAATTGAATTTACCACAAGTGGACAGGATGCACCCAATATCAATTCCGTTAATAAGGTATTTCTGTTTTATTTTTTTATTAAAAAAAAAATCTAAAAACACTTTGTCATTATGGGGTATTGAGTGTAGATTGACAGGGGTAAATAATATTTCATCCATTTTAGAATAAGGCTGTATCTGTCACGGCTTTCTTCCTGCGAAGGAGAGGCAGCCCAAAACGCAGCGTGGTTATAGTTCATGGTTTTTTAATAAGAAAACTCAAACATGAACAAATGAGAAAACAATAAACGTGAAAACCGTAACAGTCCTAACTGGTGCATAAAACACAAAGACAGGAAACAATCACCCACAAAATACCCAAAGAATATGGCTGCCTAAATATGGCTCCCAATCAGAGACAACCATAAACACCTGCCTCTGACTGAGAACCACTCTAGGCAACCATAGACTTACCTAGAATACTCTACTGAACACAACCCCATTAATCTACAACAACAAAAACCCCTAGACAAGACAAAACACATAAATCACCCATATCACACCCTGGCCTAACCAACATAATAAAGAAAACTAAGATAACTAAGGCCAGGGTGTGACAGTATCGTAACAAAATGTGGAAAAAGTGATTGGGTCTGAATATTTTCCAAATGCGTTGTACTGCATAAACTACGGCCTTGAAACAAATTACTCTGAGGGCCTAGATGTAGTGCTATTATTTTGGATTGTATTGTGTAGGTGAAAAGCATTAATAAAGTTGTCATGTTTTGTATTGCATTGTGTAGGTGAAAAGCATCAATAAAGTTGTGATGTTTTGTATTGCATTGTGTAGGTGAAAAGCATCAATAAAGTTGTGATGTTTTGTATTGCATTGTGTTGGTGAAAAGCATCAATAAAGTTCTCATGTTTTGTATTGCATTGTGTAGGTGAAAAGCATCAATAAAGTTCTCATGTTTTGTATTGCATCGTGTTGGTGAAAGGCATCAATAAAGTTGTAATGTTTTGTATTGCATCGTGTAGGTGAAAAGCATCAATAAAGTTGTAATGTTTTGTATTGCATTGTGTAGGTGAAAAGCATCAATAAAGTTCTCATGTTTTGTATTGCATTGTGTAGGTGAAAAGCATCAATAAAGTTCTCATGTTTTGTATTGCATCGTGTAGGTGAAAAGCATCAATAAAGTTGTAATGTTTCGTATTGTATTGTGTCGGGGAAGAGCCTCAATAAAGTTGTATTGGTTTGTAATTGTGTAGTTTAGGGAAGCTGGCGTGTCATCCTATGGATAAAGGACTAGACATCGCTCACAACCCTCTGCTCAAGTCCACACAGGAGGTGGAACAAGGAGGCGCATCTAGAACTCTAGAACTACCTCAGACCTGCCTGAGAGAAGCAAGTCTGTGTGTGTGTGTGTGTGTGTGTGTGTGTGTGTGTGTGTGTGTGTGTGTGTGTGTGTGTGTGTGTGTGTGTGTGTGTGTGTGTGTGTGTGTGTGTGGGTGGGCGAGCGGGCGAGCGGGCGAGAGAGAGAGAGTGCATGTAGGCGTGTGTGTCAAATCAAATCAAATCCAATTGCATACACATGTTTTGCAGATGTTACCCAGGTGCAGAGAAATGCTTGTGTTTCTAGCTCCAACAGTGAAATGCTTGTGTTTCTAGCTCCAACAGTGAAATGCTTGTGTTTCTAGCTCCAACAGTGAAATGCTTGTGTTTCTAGCTCCAACAGTGAAATGCTTGTGTTTCTTGCTCCAACAGTGAAATGCTTGTGTTTCTAGCTCCAACAGTGAAATGCTTGTGTTTCTAGCTCCAACAGTGAAATGCTTGTGTTTCTAGCTCCAACAGTGAAATGCTTGTGTTTCTAGCTCCAACAGTGAAATGCTTGTGTTTCTAGCTCCAACAGTGAAATGCTTGTGTTTCTAGCTCCAACAGAGAAATGCTTGTGTTTCTAGCTCCAACAGTGTTTGACAGTATAGACAGTATGGGCAGTGTTGACAGTATGAACATTATGGACAGTGAAATGCAGTGTTGACAGTATGGGCAGTGTTGACAGTGTGAACATTATGGACAGTGTAGACAGTGTTGACAGTATGACAGTGTCAACAGTTCTAGACAGTATGAACATTATGGGCAGTGTTGACAGTGTTGAACAGTGAAATGCAGTGTTGACAGTGCTTGTGTTTCTAGCTCCACAGTGAAATGAGCTCCAACAGTGTTGACAGTATGGTCAGTGTGGACAGTGTTGACAGTGTTGACAGTATAGACAGTGTTGACAGTGTTGACAATATATACAGTATGGACAGTGTGGACAGTGTTGACAGTGTTGACAGTATAGACAGTGTTGACAGTGTTGACAATATATACAGTATGGACAGTATGGGCAGTGTTGACAGTAGTTATATAGGATGAAGTAGAATACAGTATATACATATGAAGTGGACAGCAGTAGTTATATAGGATGAACCATGACTAGAATACAGTATATACATATGAAGTGGACAGCAGTAGTTATATAGGATGAACCATGACTAGAATACAGTATATACATATGAAGTGGACAGCAGTAGTTATATAGGATGAACTAGAATACAGTATATACATATGAAGTGGACAGCAGTAGTTATATAGGATGAACTAGAATACAGTATATACATATGAAGTGGACAGCAGTAGTTATATAGGATGAACTAGAATACAGTATATACATATGAAGTGGACAACAGTAGTTATATAGGATGAACTGTTCTATTGAATACAGTATATACATATGAAGTGGACAGTAGCAGTAAACAGGATAACCATGATTAAATGGCAGTGTTCAGTGATTGTGGTTCACAGGGTACAGGGCAGCAGTTATATAGGTGAAGTCTCTGAATAGCCGGCTAGTAGCAGTGATGAAGGTTCAGGGCGGGGTTACTGGGCGGAGGCCGGCTAGTAGCAGTGATTAAGGTTCAGGGGTGGACTGGGCGGAGTACTTATATAGGGCGAACTAGGCCGAGTATAGTAGCAGTGATTAAGGTTCAGGGCAGGGTTACTGGGATGAGGCCGGTAGCAGTATATAGGGCATATGAAGTGGATGAAACAGTAATCATGATTAAGGTTCAGGGCAGGGTACTGGGCGGAGGTACACAGTAGCAGTGATTAAGGTTCAGGTGCAGTCTGTGGGAGGCCGGCTAGTAGCAGTGATTAAGGTTCAGGGCGGGGTACTGGGCGGAGGCCGGCTAGTAGCAGTGATTAAGGTTCAGGGCGGGGTACTGGGCGGAGGCCGACTAGTAGCAGTGATTAAGGTTCAGGGCAGGGTACTGGGCGGAGGCCGACTAGTAGCAGTGATTAAGGTTCAGGGCGGGGTACTGGGCGGAGGCCGACTAGTAGCAGTGATTAAGGTTCAGGGCAGGGTACTGGGCGGAGGCCGACTAGTAGCAGTGATTAAGGTTCAGGGCGGGGTACTGGGCGGAGGCCGACTAGTAGCAGTGATTAAGGTTCAGGGCGGGGTACTGGCGGAGGCCGGCTAGTAGCAGTGATTAAGGTTCAGGGCAGGGTACTGGGCGGAGGCCGACTAGTAGCAGTGATTAAGGTTCAGGGCGGGGTACTGGGCGGAGGCCGACTAGTAGCAGTGATTAAGGTTCAGGGCGGGGTACTGGGCGGAGGCCGACTAGTAGCAGTGATTAAGGTTCAGGGCGGGGTACTGGGCGGAGGCCGGCTAGTAGCAGTGATTAAGGTTCAGGGCGGGGTACTGGGCGGAGGCCGACTAGTAGCAGTGATTAAGGTTCAGGGCGGGGTACTGGGCGGAGGCCGGCTAGTAGCAGTGATTAAGGTTCAGGGCGGGGTACTGGGCGGAGGCCGGCTAGTAGCAGTGACTAAGGTTCAGGGCAGGGTACTGGGCGGAGGCCGGCTAGTAGCAGTGATTAAGGTTCAGGGCGGGGTACTGGGCGGAGGCCGACTAGTAGCAGTGATTAAGGTTCAGGGCAGGGTACTGCAGGCGGAGGCCGGCTTATAGCAGTGATTAAGGTTCAGGGCGGGGTACTGGGCGGAGGCCGGCTAGTAGCAGTGATTAAGGTTCAGGGCGGGGTACTGGGCGGAGGCCGGCTAGTAGCAGTGATTAAGGTTCAGGGCGGGGTACTGGGCGGAGGCCGGCTAGTAGCAGTGATTAAGGTTCAGGGCGGGGTACTGGGCGGAGGCCGGCTAGTGGTGACTGTTTAACAGTCTGATGGTCTGGAGATAGAAGCTGTTTTCTTCAGTCTCTCTGTCCCAGCTTTGATGCACCTGTACTGACTCTACCTTCTAGATGGTAGCGGGGTGAACAGCTTTTTGCTGTAGATGCCTTGGAGGGAAGGCATGATATGGGTTTCTCTCTCTCGCACACACACACACACAAGAACACACACACACAAGAACACACACACACACACAGAACACACACACACACACACACACACACACACACACACACACACACACACACACACACACACACACACACACACACACACACACACACACACACACACACACACACACACACACACACAAGAACACAGACACACACACACACACACACACAAGAACACACACACACACACACACAAGAACACACACACACACATACACAGACACACACACACTCAAGAACACAGACACACACACACACACACAAGAACACAGACACACACACACACTCATAAGAACACACACACATAAGAACACACACACATCACATCACATCACACACACACACACACACACACACACACACACACACACACACACACACACACACACACACACACACACACACACACACACACACACACACACACACACACACACACATCTACGATAAATGAACCTCTACAGACCAAGACCTTTCCCAGTGAAAGGAGGAATGAAAACAGACAAGTTCGGGGATTATAAATAAGATCCGAGATGCCCAGAAGAAATGTCAAAAGACTTGGTGTCAAACCAAGCGAGGTATAAAAGATATTGCTTCATAACTGTGTAGAATGAATAAGTCTTCATTGGGGGTGGGTGGGGTGGGGGTGGGGTGGGTGGGAATGGGGGTCGGGGGGGGCGGGGTTCTCTTTGTATCATATCAACAACATGAAAAGGTCATATCAAATAAAATTACTACTCAGCAAAAATAAAAAAATGTTTTTTTTTTTTTTTTTTTTGCCAATGGCTCAGAGATAAGGTCAACATGGACCATTGGTCACTTCAATGTAACTGATGTCATCAGGTCAACATGGACCATTGGTCACTTCAATGTAGCTGATGTCACCAGGTCAACATGGACCATTGGTCACTTCAATGTAGCTGATGTCATCAGGTCAACATGGACCATTGGTCACTTCAATGTAACTGATGTCACCAGGTCAACATGGACCATTGGTCACTTCAATGTAGCTGATGTCATCAGGTCAACATGGACCATTGGTCACTTCAATGTAGCTGATGTCAACATGGACCATGTCAAATGTAGCTGATGGACCATTGGTCACTTCAATGTAGCTGATGTCACCAGGTCAACATGGACCATTGGTCACTTCAATGTAGCTGATGTCATCAGGTCAACATGGACCATTGGTCACTTCAATGTAGCTGATGTCATCAGGTCAACATGGACCATTGGTCACTTCAATGTAGCTGATGTCACTAGGTCAACATGGACCATTGGTCACTTCAATGTAGCTGATGTCACTAGGTCAACATGGACCATTGGTCACTTCAATGTAGCTGATGTCACCAGGTCAACATGGACCATTGGTCACTTCAATGTAGCTGATGTCATCAGGTCAACATGGACCATTGGTCACTTCAATGTAGCTGATGTCATCAGGTCAACATGGACCATTGGTCACTTCAATGTAGCTGATGTCACTAGGTCAACATGGACCATTGGTCACTTCAATGTAGCTGATGTCACTAGGTCAACATGGACATTGGTCAACATGTCACAGGTCAACATGACCATTGGTCACTTCAATGTAGCTGATGTCAAGGTCAACATGGACCATTGGTCACTTCAATGTAGCTGATGTCAACATGGACCATTGGTCACTTCAATGTAGCTGATGTCACTAGGTCAACATGGACCATTGGTCACTTCAATGTAGCTGATGTCACTAGGTCAACATGGACCATTGGTCACTTCAATGTAGCTGATGTCATCATTGGTCAACACGGGACCATTGGTCACTTCAATGTAGCTGATGTCACCAGGTCAACATGGACCATTGGTCACTTCAATGTAGCTGATGTCATCAGGTCAACATGGACCATTGGTCACTTCAATGTAGCTGATGTCACCAGGTCAACACGGACCATTGGTCACTTCAATGTAGCTGATGTCACCAGGTCAACATGGACCATTGGTCACTTCAATGTAGCTGATGTCACCAGGTCAACATGGACCATTGGTCACTTCAATGTAGCTGATGTCAACATGGACCATTGGTCACTTCAATGTAGCTGATGTCATCAGGTCAACACGGACCATTGGTCACTTCAATGTAGCTGATGTCACCAGGTCAACATGGACCATTGGTCACTTCAATGTAGCTGATGTCACCAGGTCAACATGGACCATTGGTCACTTCAATGTAGCTGATGTCACTAGGTCAACATGGACCATTGGTCACTTCAATGTAGCTGATGTCATCAGGTCAACATGGACCATTGGTCACTTCAATGTAGCTGATGTCATCAGGTCAACACGGACCATTGGTCACTTCAATGTAGCTGATGTCAACACGGACCATTGGTCACTTCAATGTAGCTGATGTCATCAGGTCAACACGGACCATTGGTCACTTCAATGTAGCTGATGTCATCAGGTCAACACGGACCATTGGTCACTTCAATGTAGCTGATGTCACCAGGTCAACACGGACCATTGGTCACTTCAATGTAGTTGATGTCACCAGGTCAACATGGACCATTGGTCACTTCAATGTAGCTGATGTCATCAGGTCAACATGGACCATTGGTCACTTCAATGTAGCTGATGTCATCAGGTCAACATGGACCATTGGTCACTTCAATGTAGCTGATGTCATCAGGTCAACATGGACCATTGGTCACTTCAATGTAGCTGATGTCAACATGGACCATTGGTCACTTCAATGTAGCTGATGTCATCAACATGGACCATTGGTCACTTCAATGTAACTGATGTCACCAGGTCAACATGGACCATTGGTCACTTCAATGTAGCTGATGTCATCAGGTCAACATGGACCATTGGTCACTTCAATGTAGCTGATGTCACCAGGTCAACATGGACCATTGGTCACTTCAATGTAGCTGATGTCACTAGGTCAACATGGACCATTGGTCACTTCAATGTAGCTGATGTCAACAGGTCAACATGGACCATTGGTCACTTCAATGTAGCTGATGTCACTAGGTCAACATGGACCATTGGTCACTTCAATGTAGCTGATGTCAATAGGTCAACATGGACCATTGGTCACTTCAATGTAGCTGATGTCAACATGGACCATTGGTCACTTCAATGTAGCTGATGTCACCAGGTCAACACGGACCATTGGTCACTTCAATGTAGCTGATGTCACCAGGTCAACATGGACCATTGGTCACTTCAATGTAGCTGATGTCATCACGGACCATTGGTCACTTCAATGTAGCTGATGTCAACATGGACCATTGGTCACTTCAATGTAGCTGATGTCATCAGGTCAACATGGACCATTGGTCACTTCAATGTAGCTGATGTCATCAGGTCAACATGGACCATTGGTCACTTCAATGTAGCTGATGTCATCAGGTCAACATGGACCATTGGTCACTTCAATGTAGCTGATGTCACTAGGTCAACACGGACCATTGGTCACTTCAATGTAGCTGATGTCACTCAATGGTCAACATGGACCATTGGTCACTTCAATGTAGCTGATGTCACTAGGTCAACATGGACCATTGGTCACTTCAATGTAGCTGATGTCACCAGGTCAACATGGACCATTGGTCACTTCAATGTAGCTGATGTCACCAGGTCAACATGGACCATTGGTCACTTCAATGTAGCTGATGTCACTAGGTCAACATGGACCATTGGTCACTTCAATGTAGCTGATGTCACTAGGTCAACATGGACCATTGGTCACTTCAATGTAGCTGATGTCACTAGGTCAACATGGACCATTGGTCACTTCAATGTAGCTGATGTCACTAGGTCAACATGGACCATTGGTCACTTCAATGTAGCTGATGTCACTAGGTCAACATGGACCATTGGTCACTTCAATGTAGCTGATGTCACCAGGTCAACATGGACCATTGGTCACTTCAATGTAGCTGATGTCATCAGGTCAACACGGACCATTGGTCACTTCAATGTAGCTGATGTCATCAGGTCAACTGTTGGGGGATGACAGATCGACCCTGGGGGAAACTTTTGCTATTGAAGAATGCCAGCTGGGGGAAAGATGCTGAAAGTGGGGGGGGACTGTTGGGGAAAGATGCTGCTGGGGGAGAGATGCTGTTGGGGGAAAGATGCTGTTGGGGGAAAGATGCTGTTGGGGGAAAGATGCTGTTGGGGGAAAGTTGCTGTTGGGGGAGAGATGCTGTTGGGGGAAAGATGCTGTTGGGGGAAAGATGCTGCTGGGGGAGAGATGCTGTTGGGGGAAAGATGCTGTTGGGGGAAAGATGCTGTTGGGGGAAAGATGCTGTTGGGGAAAGATGCTGTTGGGGAAAGATGCTGCTGGGGGAAAGATGCTGTTGGGGGAAAGATGCTGTTGGGGAAAGTTGCTGTTGGGGAAAGATTGTTGGGGAAAGATGCTGTTGGGGAAAGATGCTGTTGGGGAAAGATGCTGTTGGGGAAAGATGATGCTGGGGGAAAGAGATGCTGTTGGGGAAAGATGCTGTTGGGGGAAAGATGCTGTTGGGGGAAAGATGCTGTTGGGGAGAGATGCTGTTGGGGGAAAGATGCTGTTGGGGGAAAGATGCTGTTGGGGAAAGATGCTGTTGGGGGAAAGATGCTATTGGGGGAAAGATGCTGTTGGGGGAAAGATGCTGTGGTTGAAAGTTGCTGTGGTTGAATCTCCTCACCCCCCCAGCAAAATGAGTCTATATGTGTATTTAACACGAGTTGTTGGATGTCAACACCAACACACGTTCACGTCATCAACATTCAACTGCATTACAGTTAAAA
>NC_068443.1:2983515-2993515 GCF_023373465.1 Oncorhynchus keta | reverse complement strand
ATATTATAAAACAGAACTGATGTCATACTGCATATTATAAAACAGAACTGATGTCATACTGCATATTATAAAACAGAACTGGTGTCATACTGCATATTACATAACATAACTGTCGTCATACTGCATATTATATAACAGAACTGATGTCATGCTAACTGGTGTCATACTGCATATTATAAAACAGAACTGATGTCATACTGCATATTATAAAACAGAACTGATGTCATACTGCATATTATATAACAGAACTGATGTCATACTGCATATTATATAACAGAACTGATGTCATACTGCATATTATATAACAGAACTGATGTCATACTGCATATTATAAAACAGAACTGATGTCATACTGCATATTATAAAACAGAACTGATGTCATACTGCATATTATAAAACAGAACTGGTGTCATACTGCATATTATAAAACAGAACTGATGTCATACTGCATATTATAAAACAGAACTGATGTCATACTGCATATTATAAAACAGAACTGTTGTCATACTGCATATTATAAAACAGAACTGATGTCATACTGCATATTATAAAACAGAACTGATGTCATACTGCATATTATATAACAGAACTGGTGTCATACTGCATATTATATGATGTCAACTGCATATTATAAAACAGAACTGATGTCATACTGCATATTATAAAACAGAACTGATGTCATACTGCATATTATAAAACAGAACTGATGTCATACTGCATATTATAAAACAGAACTGATGTCATACTGCATATTATAAAACAGAACTGATGTCATACTGCATATTATAAAACAGAACTGATGTCATACTGCATATTATAAAACAGAACTGATGTCATACTGCATATTATAAAACAGAACTGATGTCATACTGCATATTATAAAACAGAACTGATGTCATACTGCATATTATAAAACAGAACTGATGTCATACTGCATATTATAAAACAGAACTGATGTCATACTGCATATTATAAAACAGAACTGGTGTCATACTGCATATTATAAAACAGAACTGATGTCATACTGCATATTATAAAACAGAACTGATGTCATACTGCATATTATAAAACAGAACTGATGTCATACTGCATATTATAAAACAGAACTGATGTCATACTTATTATAAAACAGAACTGAATACTGATATTATAAAAACAGAACTGGTGTCATACTGAATTATAAAACAGTGCATATTATAAAACAGAACTGATGTCATACTGCATATTATAAAACAGAACTGTTGTCATACTGCATATTATAAAACAGAACTGATGTCATACTGCATATTATAAAACAGAACTGATGTCATACTGCATATTATATAACAGAACTGGTGTCATACTGCATATTATAAAACAGAACTGGTGTCATACTGCATATTATATAACAGAACTGATGTCATACTGCATATTATAAAACAGAACTGATGTCATACTGCATATTACAAAACAGAACTGATGTCATACTGCATATTATAAAACAGAACTGATGTCATACTGCATATTATAAAACAGAACTGATGTCATACTGCATATTACAAAACAGAACTGATGTCATACTGCATATTACAAAACAGAACTGATGTCATACTGCATATTATAAAACAGAACTGGTGTCATACTGCATATTATAAAACAGAACTGATGTCATACTGCATATTATAAAACAGAACTGATGTCATACTGCATATTATAAAACAGAACTGATGTCATACTGCATATTATAAAACAGAACTGGTGTCATACTGCATATTATAAAACATAACTGGTGTCATACTGCATATTATAAAACAGAACTGATGTCATACTGCATATTATAAAACAGAACTGATGTCATAACGCATATTATATAACAGAACTGGTGTCATACTGTATATTATATAATGGAACCTCGCTTTCCCATGTACAGCACATTATGTTACCCTGAGTTCCCTTATAGAGGATCAATACATCTGACTTTGGGACAAGTCTCTGAATGTCCTTGAGTGGCCCAGCCAGAGCCCGGACTTGAACCCGACCAAACATCTCTGAAGAGACCTGAAAATAGCTGTGCTGCGACGCTCTCCTCATACAACCTGACAGCTTGAGAGGATCTGCAGAGAAAAGTGGGAGAAACTCCCTGAATTCAGGGGTGTCAAGCTTGTAGCGTCGTACCCAAGACTCCATGCTTAAATTGGTGCCAAAGGTGCTTCAACAAAGTATTGAGTAAAGGGTCTGAATACTTATGTAAATGAGATATTTCAGTTTTTATAAAAAATATATATATATAAATTAGCAAACATTTCTAAAAATCTGTTTTTGCTCCATCATCATCATGGGGTATTGTGATGTCATCACGGGGTATTGTGATGTCATCACGGGGTATTGTGATGTCATCATGGGGTATTGTGTGTAGATTGATGAGGATTTTTTTAAATAAATACATTTTAGAATAAGGCTGTAACGTAAACAAAATGTGGAAAAAGTCAAGGGGTCTGAATATTTTCCGAATGTACTGTATAACAGATGAGAACTTTTATGCTAATAAACCACTGAATGAGAAGTTCAGAAAGGGGGACATTGCTTTCAAATTTGGCGCTTTATTAATATAGGCAAAGGAAGTATATAATGTCCCCTCCCCCCTTGTTCTCCCACCAATAGGCTACATTCATTTGATGCTCTACCTGTTGCCGAATTCATGAATGAGCCTGTACTATTATGCAGAAGAATCACCCCGGTATAAACAGTATAAGATTATTATCAGAGTCATTTTCTAACTAACAATCGTTATGCTGCTTCGTTCATGTTGCTACTGTGTTGATTTCTCATTAGGCCCAAAATGGCCGACAGATGGCGATATTGACTCGTTTTAGCTTACCATCCAAAGGGAATGCGTGCAGCTGGCTCTACACTCGTATCCCCCCCGTGGACCGGTTCGTACATTGTCTATTAAGGCTTCAAAGGCGTTGATTTTGTCCTTAACTTGATTTAATGGACGTGAAAAAAAACCTGAGTAAAATAGGTTTCTTTCGAAAATACCATTGAATTCGGCAACAGGTCTGAGGTCTGTCGGTAAATGCTTTTCTGTGGAAAAAAAGGCCTTGTTCTCTGTGAGACCCAAGTTTTCACTGTGAAGAGTTAATTTCACGTGGCTTGTCTTCGTCGGGACCCCATACCTGAAGCCTGACCTAGAGTTAATGTGCTTTTGAGTGACATCGGCACGACAGATGAGGTTAGATCCCCAGGTATGGGATCGGTCAATAGAAGCTCCCGATGAGCGCACGCCTACACAAATGAAGTCTTCACAGTGAAAACTTCAACCTTCAACGAACAAGACCGTTCTTTAATAGAAAAACATTACCGACAGACCTCACATAACCAAATCAAATCAAATGTATTCATATAGCCCTTCGTACATCAGCTGATATCTCAAAGTGCTGTACAGAAACCATGCCCCCCCCCCCTCACTCGTGATTGAGCTAACTAACCGACCATACACACCATCAATCGTGACCTTATAAGGATACCCTGTGTTAAGGTTCACTTCCTGTTACACAAAAACACTGTCTTCCATCCTCTGTAGAACAGCTAATTCTTAGTGTAAAGATGTGAAGCTAAGGGCATCGTTAAACTCAGGGCATTGTTAAACTCAGGGCATTGTTAAACTCAGGGCATTGTTAAACTCAGGGCATCGTTAAACTCAGGGCATCGTTAAACTCAGGGCATCGTTAAACTCAGGACATTGTTAAACTCAGGACATCATTAAACTCAGGACATCGTTAAACTCAGGGAATCGTTAAAGTCAGGGTATCGTTAAACTCAGGGAATCGTTAAAGTCAGGGTATCGTTAAACTCAGGGAATCGTTAAAGTCAGGGTATCGTTAAACTCAGGGTATCGTTAAACTCAGGGAATCGTTAAAGTGAGGGTATCGTTGAACTCAGAGTATCGTTACACTCAGGAAATCGCTACACTCAGGGCATCGTTAAACTCAGGGCATCGTTAAACTCAGGGCATCGTTAGACTCAGGGCATCGTTAAACTCAGGGCATCATTAAACTCAGGGCATCGTTAAACTCAGGGCATCATTAAACTCAGGGCATCGTTAAACTCAGGGCATCATTAAACTCAGGGCATCGTTAAACTCAGGGCATCATTAAACTCAGAGCATCGTTAAACTCAGAGCATCGTTAAACTCAGGGCATCGTTAGACTCAGGGCATCGTTAAACTCAGGGAATCGTTAAAGTCAGGGTATCGTTAAACTCAGGGAATCGTTAAAGTCAGGGTATCGTTAAACTCAGGGTATCGTTAAACTCAGGGAATCGTTAAAGTGAGGGTATCGTTGAACTCAGAGTATCGTTACAGTCAGGAAATCGCTACACTCAGGGCATCGTTAAACTCAGGGCATCGTTAAACTCAGGGCATCGTTAGACTCAGGGCATCGTTAAACTCAGGGCATCATTAAACTCAGGGCATCGTTAAACTCAGGGCATCATTAAACTCAGGGCATCGTTAAACTCAGGGCATCATTAAACTCAGGGCATCGTTAAACTCAGGGCATCATTAAACTCAGAGCATCGTTAAACTCAGAGCATCGTTAAACTCAGGGCATCGTTAGACTCAGGGCATTGTTAAAGTCAGGGAATCGTTAAAGTCAGGGTATCGTTAAACTCAGGGTATCGTTAAACTCAGGGAATCATTCAACTCAGAGCATCGTTAAACTCAGAGCATCGTTAAACTCAGGGCATCGTTAGACTCAGGGCATCGTTAAACTCAGGGCATCATTAAACTCAGGGCATCGTTAAACTCAGGGCATCATTAAACTCAGGGCATCGTTAAACTCAGAGCATCGTTAAACTCAGGGCATCGTTAGACTCAGGGCATCGTTAAACTCAGGGAATAGTTAAAGTCAGGGTATCGTTAATCTCAGGGAATCGTTAAAGTCAGGGTATCGTTAAACTCAGGGTATCGTTAAACTCAGGGAATCATTAAACTCAGAGCATCGTTAAACTCAGACCATCGTTAAACTCAGGGCATCGTTAGACTCAGGGCATCGTTAAACTCAGGGCATCATTAAACTCAGGGCATCGTTAAACTCAGGGCATCATTAAACTCAGGGCATCATTAAACTCAGGGCATCATTAAACTCAGGGCATCATTAAAGTCAGGGTATCGTTAAACTCAGGGCATCATTAAAGTCACGGTATCGTTAAACCCAGGGTATCGTTACACTCAGGAAATCGCTACACTCAGGGGAATCGTTAAAGTCAGGGTATCGTTAAACTCAGGGCATAATTAAAGTCAGGGTATCGTTAAACTCAGGGCATCATTAAAGTCAGAGTATCGTTAAACTCAGGGCATCATTAAAGTCAGGGTATCGTTAAACCCAGGGTATCGTTAAACCCAGGGTATCGTTGCACACAGGGAATCGTTACACTCAGGGAATCGTTAAAGTGAGGGAATCGTTCCAGTCAGGGTATCGTTGCACTCAGGGTATCGTTAAACTCAGGGTATCGTTGCACTCAGGGAATCGTTCCAGTCAGGGTATCGTTGCACTCAGGGAATCGTCAAACTCAGAGTATCGTTAAACTCAGGGCATAATTAAAGTCAGGGTATCGTTAAACTCAGGGCATCATTAAAGTCAGGGTATCGTTAAACTCAGGGCATCATTAAAGTCAGGGTATCGTTAAACCCAGGGTATCGTTAAACCCAGGGTATCGTTGCACTCAGGGAATCGTTAAAGTGAGGGAATCGTTCCAGTCAGGGTATCGTTGCACTCAGGGTATCGTTAAACTCAGGGTATCGTTGCACTCAGGGAATCGTTCCAGTCAGGGTATCGTTGCACTCAGGGAATCGTCAAACTCAGAGTATCGTTACACTCAGGAAATCGCTACACTCAGGGCATCGTTAAACTCAGGGCATCGTTAAACTCAGGGCATCGTTAGACTTAGGGCATCGTTAAACTCAGGGCATCATTAAACTCAGGGCATCGTTAAACTCAGGGCATCATTAAACTCAGGGCATCGTTAAACTCAGGGCATCATTAAACTCAGGGCATCGTTAAACTCAGGGCATCATTAAACTCAGAGCATCGTTAAACTCAGAGCATCGTTAAACTCAGGGCATCGTTAGACTCAGGGCATCGTTAAACTCAGGGCATCATTAAACTCAGGGAATCGTTAAACTCAGGGCATCATTAAACTCAGGGCATCATTAAACTCAGGGCATCATTAAACTCAGGGTATCTTTAACGTCAGGGTATTGTTAAACTCAGGGCATCGTTAAGCTCAGGGCATCGTTAGACTCAGGGCATCATTAAACTCAGGGCATCGTTAAACTCAGGGCATCGTTAAACTCAGGGCATCATTAAACTCAGGGCATGATTAAACTCAGGGCATCATTAAACTCAGGACATCGTTACACTCAGGGTATCGTTAAACTCAGGGTATCGTTACACTCAGGGTATCGTTACACTCAGGGAATCGTTACACTCAGGGCATCGTTAAACTCAGGTTATCGTTACACTCAGGGTATTGTTACACTCAGGGCATTGTTAAACTCAGGGCATCATTAAACTCAGGTTATCGTTACACTCAGGGTATTGTTACACTCAGGGTATTGTTAAACTCAGGGCATCGTTACACTCAGGTTATCGTTACACTCAGGGTATTGTTAAACTCAGGGTATCGTTACACTCAGGGTATCGTTACACTCAGGGTATCGTTACACTCAGGGAATCGTTAAAGTCAGGGTATCTTTAACGTCAGGTTATTGTTAAACTCAGGGTATTGTTAAACTCAGGGCAATGTTAAACTCAGGGCATCGTTAGACTCAGGGTATTGTTAAACTCAGGGCATCGTTAGACTCAGGGCATCGTTAAACTCAGGGCATCGTTAAACTCAGGGCATCGTTAAACTGAGGGCATCGTTAAACTCAGGGCATCGTTAAACTCAGGTTATCGTTACACTCAGGGTATTGTTACACTCAGGGTATTGTTACACTCAGGGTATTGTTAAACTCAGGGCATCGTTAAACTCAGGGTATCGTTAAACTCAGGGCATCGTTAAACTCAGGTTATCGTTACACTCAGGGTATTGTTACACTCAGGGTATTGTTACACTCAGGGTATTGTTACACTCAGGGCATCGTTAAACTCAGGGTATCGTTACACTCAGGTTATCATTAAACTCAGGGTATCGTTACACTCAGGGTATCGTTACACTCAGGGCATCGTTAGACTCAGGGCATCGTTAAACTCAGGGAATCGTTAAACTCAGGGTATCTTTAACGTCAGGGTATTGTTAAACTCAGGGAATCGTTAAAGTCAGGGTATCATTAATCTCACGGTATCATTCATCTCAGGGTATTGTTAAAGTCAGTGCATCATCATCATAAACAATAATCATAATAATTATTACCCCCATTTCTAAAACCCAATGTATGCTACTTTCTCTCAAACAGACAAGCAGGTAGATAGACAGATGCCAAACTGAATTCAATAACAAACAAACTCGGTTAGAAGAAGTAGGAGGGGACACGGTGACCGACACCATCCGTTCCCGCGTTCCGGTGGACTCTGTTTCTGCCTCGCGTTTGCCAGCACAGTTAGTCAGAGAGCTCCGATACTACCAGAGAGAGAGAGAGAGAGCTCCGATACTACCAGAGAGAGAGAGAGAGCTCCGATACTACCGGAGAGAGAGAGAGAGAGAGAGGAGAGAGAGAGAGAGAGAGAGAGAGAGAGAGAGAGAGAGAGAGAGAGAGAGAGAGAGAGAGAGAGAGAGAGAGAGAGAAAGAGCTCCGATACACCCTCTACCGGAGAGAGAGAGTAAGAGAGAGAGAGAGAGAGAGAGAGAGAGAGAGAGAGAGAGAGAGACAGCAGGCAGAGAGCTCGCCGATCGGAAACCACTCTATCCTCCCGGTATAATACCGGAGTCTTGAGATTCATCCCCGCGCGAAGTCAGTTGGAAGTCGAATACGGAGCAGCTGTTGGTCACTCACACCGAACCGAGGAAGAAGGGAGAAAATAACAGTTTTATTATCCCTCTGTCAGTTAGATGCGAAGTATAGGGAGCCAGACAATTGAACTTGTGACAGACAGAACAATAGTTTATCTCTCTCAAGTTAACCCTGCTACCGTGGGGTTAATAACACTACGGCTGTCCGTTTCGATATGGATAAAGTTATGCACGGTCTCTTGGCTGCTATCAGCTTGCTTGTGACGATACGAGGACAAGTCTATAAAGGTAAGAATTGAATTTCACTCAATTTAACCACTCAATTATAACGTTAAAATCATGTCAGGTAGCTCTGTTTTTTTATATATATTTTTATTATCATTATTATTATTTTTTACACCAGTCAGTCTTATAGATCGACAGTTTCCCAACAAGTCAATCACCGTTTCAGGTACATGGTGTCACACTTGACTGTTCTTTCTATTTGTTAAATCGACCGAGGTCTTTTGAGTTGGACCACAACAGTTCCGGATGTCATAGTGTTGAGCGGACTGACCGTTAACGTTACTTCGCCTAATGTGATTAACCTGAAGTGATCTTGCCACTTCAAAAGTGAAAAGACTTCTATTTCCGTTGCTTAGCCCTACTGTTGTTGCTTCGGTCATTTGATTACATATTGTGGAAATATTGTCTCGTTGTTATTCTATTTGTGAACTCTATGTAGATAGTCTGACATGCCCTGCGTAAAGACTTTGGGCACGCTCTCCACGTAGCCACGAGCCCTTCTTCTGGCTGTCGTTTTGAGTCAGTCTGGAACCCACAAGTGTCGTTTTGAGTCCCGTTCATTGTTTAAATTGTTGTAACTTTTGGACAATAGGCTAATTAAGTATATAAAACATACATATAGTTACGTATGAGTTTATAGTATGTGAAAGAGATAGGAATCTACGCAATGTTGTTACCACCGTTCAATCATTTAATCAATGACAATAAGTTGTCTTCAACATCATCTTCCTCATCTTCATCTTCATACAACACTATAGGCTACGTAAACGTGTATGTTATTGATATGTCGCTGCGAAACAGACCAGATCAGAAACATCAACCTAACGGTCCGGTTCATTCCTTTAGTGGGTTATGAGCGCTTGCCCAAACGGGCGACACAGTGTGAGTAGCCTATCCAATGCATTGCAATACACAAATATATCGTGTGGTAATGGTTGATTGGTTAACCGTAAAGCAGTTTTACCCCTTGTCCATTAACTAAATGTAAATTGTAAAATAAACAAATCAAAACCTGGTAATGCATTTACGACCTAACAAAGCAGCTGGAATTTGTCCATCTGGTGCATTATGATAAAACGTGTCTTATTGATACCAGCCAGCCAATGGAAAACGCAGTCATATATATATATATATGTACAACATATTACACTGTTAGGCTATGAACTATATAAAACATGGACCTAAAGTTATGATATATATATATATATATATATATATATATATATATATAGATAGATAGATAGATAGATAGATAGATAGATAGATAGATAGATAGATAGATAGATAGATAGATAGACGGATAGATAGACGGATAGATATATAGATAGATAGATAGACGGATAGAGAGATAGATATATAGATATATAGATAGGTAGATAGGTAGATAGACGGATAGAGAGATAGATATATAGATATATAGATAGGTAGATAGACGGATAGAGAGATAGATATATAGATATATAGATATGTAGATAGGTAGATAGACAGATAGAGAGATAGATATATAGATAGGTAGATAGGTAGATAGACGGATAGAGAGATAGATATATAGATAGGTAGATAGACAGATAGATAGAGAGATATATATATAGATAGGGAGCTAGACGGATAGAGAGATAGATATATAGATATATAGATAGGTAGATAGACGGATAGAGAGATAGATATATAGATATATAGATATGTAGATAGGTAGATAGACAGATAGAGAGATAGATATATAGATAGGTAGATAGGTAGATAGACGGATAGAGAGATAGATATATAGATATATAGATAGGTA
>NC_068443.1:2976015-2978515 GCF_023373465.1 Oncorhynchus keta | reverse complement strand
CTCCTATCACAGACATTCAACTCTGTCATTTAGGTTAGTATAGTGGAGTAACTACAATGTTGTCGATCCCATCCTCAGTCTTCTCCTATCACAGACATACAACTCTGTCATTTAGGTTAGTATAGTGGAGTAACTACAATGTTGTCGATCCCATCCTCAGTCTTCTCCTATCACAGACATACAACTCTGTCATTTAGGTTAGTATTGTGGAGTAACTACAATGTTGTTGATCCCATCCTCAGTTTTCTCCTATCACAGACATACAACTCAGTAAATGTTTTAAAGTCAACCTTGGCCTCATGGTGAAATCCCTGAACGTTTCAATCTTTCTAATGACTTGGTGTATTGATACGCCATTAAAAGTGTAATTATTCATAACTTCTCCGTGCTCAAAGCGATATTCAGTGTTTTTTCAAGTTTTTCCAATAGGTGCCCTTCTTTGAGAGACATTGGAAAGCCTCCCTGGTCTTTGTGGTTGAATCTGTGTTTGAAATTCACTGCTGGACTGAGGGACCTTACAGATAATTGTATGTGTGGGGTACAGAGATGAGGGACCTTACAGATAATTGTATGTGTGGGGTACAGAGATGAGGGACCTTACAGATAATTGTATGTGTGGGGTACAGAGATGAGGGACCTTACAGATAATTGTATGTGTGGGGTACAGAGATGAGGGACATTACAGATAATTGTATGTGTGGGGTACAGAGATGAGGGACCTTACAGATAATTGTATGTGTGGGGTACAGAGATGAGGGACCTTACAGATAATTGTATGTGTGGGGGTACAGAGATGAGGGACCTTACAGATAATTGTATGTGTGGGGTACAGAGATGAGGGACCTTACAGATAATTGTATGTGTGGGGGTACAGAGATGAGGGACCTTACAGATAATTGTATGTGTGGGGTACAGAGATGAGGGACCTTACAGATAATTGTATGTGTGGGGTACAGAGATGAGGGACCTTACAGATAATTGTATGTGTGGGGTACAGAGATGAGGGACCTTACAGATAATTGTATGTGTGGGGTACAGAGATGAGGGACATTACAGATAATTGTATGTGTTGGGTACAGAGATGAGGGACCTTACAGATAATTGTATGTGTGGGGTACAGAGATGAGGGACCTTACTTCCTGAAGGCATTGTAACGGACTAAAGTCTATACTGTACATTCGCACCATGAAAAAAGATGTACTGGTATTTCACATGTGTAGCTAGTTATTATTGTAGCTAGTTATTGTTGTAGCTAGTTATTGTTGTAGCTAGTTATTGTTGTAGCTAGTTATTATTGTAGCTAGTTATTGTTGTAGCTAGTTATTATTGTAGCTAGTTATTGTTGTAGCTAGTTATTATTGTAGCTAGTTATTGTTGTAGCTGGTTATTGTTGTAGCTAGTTATTATTGTAGCTAGTTATTATTGTAGCTAGTTATTGTTGTAGCTAGTTATTATTGTAGCTAGTTATTATTGTAGCTAGTTATTGTTGTAGCTAGTTTTTGTTTCAGCTTGTTATTTTATTTTGAATTGCATTTTATTTCATTTATTTAATATTTTTTAATTTAATATACTAGGCAAGTCAGTTAAGAACAAATTCTTATTTACAATGACGGCCTAGGAACAGTGGGTTAACTGGTCTAGGAACAGTGGGTTAACTGGTCTAGGAACAGTGGGTTAACTGGTCTAGGAACAGTGTGTTAACTGGTCTAGGAACAGTGGGCTAACTGGTCTAGGAACAGTGGGTTAACTGGTCTAGGAACAGTGGGTTAACTGGTCTAGGAACAGTGGGTTAACTGGTCTAGGAACAGTGGGTTAACTGGTGTAGGAACAGTGGGTTAACTGGTCTAGGAACAGTGGGTTAACTGGCCTAGGAACAGTGGGTTAACTGGCCTAGGAACAGGGGGTTAACTGGTCTAGGAACAGTGGGTTAACTGGTCTAGGAACAGTGGGTTAACTGGTCTAGGAACAGTGGGTTAACTGGTCTAGGAACAGTGGGTTAACTGGTCTAGGAACAGTGGGGTTAACTGGTCTAGGAACAGTGGGTTAACTGGTCTAGGAACAGGGGGTTAACTGGTCTAGGAACAGTGGGTTAACTGGTCTAGGAACAGTGGGTTAACTGGTCTAGGAACAGTGGGTTAACTGGTCTAGGAACAGTGGGTTAACTGGTCTAGGAACAGTGGGTTAACTGGTCTTGGAACAGTGGGTTAACTGGTCTAGGAACAGTGGGGTTAACTGGTCTAGGAACAGTGGGTTAACTGGTCTAGGAACAGGGGGTTAACTGGTCTAGGAACAGTGGGTTAACTGGTCTAGGAACAGTGGGTTAACTGGTCTAGGAACAGTGGGTTAACTGGTCTAGGAACAGTGGGTTAACTGGTCTAGGAACAGTGGGTTAACTGGTCTAGGAACAGTGGGTTAACTGCCTTGTATAATGTGTGTGTTGTTTATACTATGATACGTTGGCCATATCGCCCAGCCCTACAATGCTACATTTGGATTGGTT
>NC_068443.1:2956015-2966015 GCF_023373465.1 Oncorhynchus keta | reverse complement strand
TCTCCTCCTCCTCTTCTCTCCTCCTCTTCACCTCTCCTTTCCTCCTCCTCCTCTCCTCTCCTCTCTCTGTTATCAGTGTCTTGCTACATCTCTCCTGTGATGTTGTAATCTTCCCGAGAGGAGACTAATAAGAGTCTGTTGTTCTGTAAACATCCATCTGACCTCATCAGTCTGTTGTTCTGTAAACAGCCCTCTGACCTCATCAGTCTGTTGTTCTGTAAACAGCCCTCTGACCTCATCAGTCTGTTGTTCTGTAAACATCCATCTGACCTCCTCATCAGACTGTTGTTCTGTAAACATCCATCTGACCTCATCAGTCTGTTGTTCTGTAAACATCCATCTGACCTCATCAGTCTGTTGTTCTGTAAACAGCCCTCTGACCTCATCAGTCTGTTGTTCTGTAAACATCCATCTGACCTCATCAGTCTGTTGTTCTGTAAACATCCATCTGACCTCATCAGTCTGTTGTTCTGTAAACATCCATCTGACCTCCTCATCAGTCTGTTGTTCTGTAAACATCCATCTGACCTCCTCATCAGACTGTTGTTCTGTAAACATCCATCTGACCTCCTCATCAGACTGTTGTTCTGTAAACATCCATCTGACCTCCTCATCAGACTGTTGTTCTGTAAACATCCATCTGACCTCCTCATCAGACTGTTGTTCTGTAAACATCCATCTGACCTCATCATCAGTCTGTTGTTCTGTAAACATCCATCTGACCTCCTCATCAGACTGTTGTTCTGTAAACATCCATCTGACCTCCTCATCAGTCTGTTGTTCTGTAAACATCCATCTGACCTCCTCATCAGACTGTTGTTCTGTAAACATCCATCTGACCTCATCAGTCTGTTGTTCTGTAAACATCCATCTGACCTCATCAGTCTGTTGTTCTGTAAACATCCATCTGACCTCATCAGTCTGTTGTTCTGTAAACATCCATCTGACCTCCTCATCAGACTGTTGTTCTGTAAACATCCATCTGACCTCCTCATCAGTCTGTTGTTCTGTAAACATCCATCTGACCTCCTCATCAGACTGTTGTTCTGTAAACATCCATCTGACCTCCTCATCAGACTGTTGTTCTGTAAACATCCATCTGACCTCATCAGTCTGTTGTTCTGTAAACATCCATCTGACCTCATCAGTCTGTTGTTCTGTAAACATCCATCTGACCTCCTCATCAGACTGTTGTTCTGTAAACATCCATCTGACCTCCTCATCAGACTGTTGTTCTGTAAACATCCATCTGACCTCATCAGTCTGTTGTTCTGTAAACATCCATCTGACCTCATCAGTCTGTTGTTCTGTAAACATCCATCTGACCTCATCAGTCTGTTGTTCTGTAAACATCCATCTGACCTCATCAGTCTGTTGTTCTGTAAACATCCATCTGACCTCCTCATCAGACTGTTGTTCTGTAAACATCCATCTGACCTCATCAGTCTGTTGTTCTGTAAACATCCATCTGACCTCATCAGTCTGTTGTTCTGTAAACATCCATCTGACCTCATCAGTCTGTTGTTCTGTAAACATCCATCTGACCTCCTCATCAGACTGTTGTTCTGTAAACATCCATCTGACCTCATCAGACTGTTGTTCTGTAAACATCCATCTGACCTCATCAGTCTGTTGTTCTGTAAACATCCATCTGACCTCATCAGTCTGTTGTTCTGTAAACATCCATCTGACCTCATCAGTCTGTTGTTCTGTAAACATCCATCTGACCTCCTCAGACTGTTGTTCTGTAAACATCCATCTGACCTCCTCAGTCTGTTGTTCTGTAAACATCCATCTGACCTCCTCATCAGACTGTTGTTCTGTAAACATCCATCTGACCTCATCAGTCTGTTGTTCTGTAAACATCCATCTGACCTCCTCATCAGACTGTTGTTCTGTAAACATCCATCTGACCTCCTCATCAGTCTGTTGTTCTGTAAACATCCATCTGACCTCATCAGTCTGTTGTTCTGTAAACATCCATCTGACCTCCTCATCAGACTGTTGTTCTGTAAACATCCATCTGACCTCCTCATCAGACTGTTGTTCTGTAAACAGCCCTCTAACCTCTTTAGGATAAGGCTATCTGTCGTTTGTGCGTATGTGTGTATGTGTGTGTGTGTGTGTGTGTGTGTGTGTGTTTGGCTCACTCAGATGGCCTCTTTTGTTCGCCCCTAAGCCCCAAACCACAGCGTGACTGATTCCAAAGTGGGGTGGTGTGTGTGTTAATAGCATTACTGTATGCTCCATGCCTGGTGGAGGGTGGTCACATTAGAGCTGTTGGATAGCCCAGGGACCCCATTCCTTTAGAGGGGGGCGTGAATGAGCTGTCTCTCTACCTCTCTCTCTATCTCTCTCTCTCTCTTACCGCTCTCTCTCTCTCTTTATCTCTCTCTTTATCTCTCTCTTTCTCTTTATCTCTCTCTCTCTCTTTCTCTTTATCTCTCTCTCTCTCTCTCTCTCTATCTCTCTCTTTATCTCTCTCTTTCTCTTTATCTCTCTCTCTTTCTCTTTCTCTCTCTCTCTCTCTCTCTCTCTCTCTCTCTCTCTCTCTCTCCTCTCTCCCTCCCTCTCTCTCTTTCTCTCTCTCTCTCCTCTCTCTCTCTCCCCCTCTCCCATTCTCTCTCTCTCTCCCTCTCATTCTCTTCTCTCTCTCTCTCTCTCTCTCTCTCTCTCTCTCTCTCTCTCTCTCTCTCTCTCTCTCTCTCTCTCTCTCTCTCTCTCTCTCTCTCTTTCTCTTTATCTCTCTCTCTCTCTCTCTCTCTCTCTCTCTCTCTCTTTCTCTTTATATCTCTCTCTCTCTCTCTCTTTCCCTCTCTCTCTCTGTCCCTCTCTGTAGTGTTGTGAGAAGCAGGCCGGTACGGTAGCTGTTCAATGACCGCTTCATGCAGCTGCTCACCAAAGATGCTCTTGGGAACCCAGATCTGTGCCTCACAAATCTATTGAAAACTCTCTTCTCCCTCTGAGACTGAGAGAGAATCTGTGTGTGTGTGTGTGTGTGTGTGTGTGTGTGTGTGTGTGTGTGTGTGTGTGTGTGTGTGTGTGTGTGTGTGTGTGTGTGTGTGTGTGTGTGTGTGTGTGTGTGTGTGTGTGTGTGTGTGTGTTTGTGCTCACAAAGACATATATCGACATCTTTAGGACCTACTCCAACCTACTCCAACGCCTTGTGACCAGCCTGCTCTTACCGTCCAAACGTCATTCTACCATCCGAACCATCCGAACAGTAGCGGTGCACACATCTAACTAAACATCACCAGGCCTCTAAAACACATCGAACTAAACATCACCAGGCCTCTAAAACACATTTAACTAAACATCACCAGACCTCTAAAACACATCTAACTAAACATCACCAGGCCTCTAAAACACATCTAACTAAACATCCCGAGCCTCTCTAAAACACATCTAACTAAACATCACCAGGCCTCTAAAACACATCTAACTAAACATCACCAGGCCTCTAAAACACATCTAACTAGTTTTCACCAGACCTCTAAAACACATCTAACTAAACATCACCAGACCTCTAAAACACATCTAACTAAACATCACCAGACCTCTAAAACACATCTAACTAAACATCACCAGGCCTCTAAAACACATCTAACTAAACATCACCAGCCCTCTAAAACACATCCAACTAAACATCACCAGGCCTCTAAAACTCATCTAACTAAACATCACCAGGCCTCTAAAACACATCTAACTAAACATCACCAGGCCTCTAAAACACATCTAACTAAACATCACCAGGCCTCTAAAACACATCTAACTAAACATCACCAGGCCTCTAAAACACATCTAACTAAACATCACCAGGCCTCTAAAACACATCTAACTAAACATCACCAGGCCTCTAAAACACATCTAACTAAACATCACCAGGCCTCTAAAACACATCTAACTAGTTTTCACCAGACCTCTAAAACACATCTAACTAAACATCACCAGGCCTCTAAAACACATCTAACTAAGCATCACCAGACCTCTAAAACACATTTAACTAAACATCCCAAGCCTCTCTAAAACACATCTAACTAAACATCACCAGGCCTCTAAAACACATCTAACTAAACATCACCAGGCCTCTAAAACACATCTAACTAAACATCACCAGGCCTCTAAAACACATCTAACTAAACATCACCAGGCCTCTAAAACACATCTAACTAAACATCACCAGGCCTCTAAAACACATCTAACTAAACATCACCAGGCCTCTAAAACACATCTAACTAAACATCACCAGACCTCTAAAACACATTTAACTAAACATCACCAGACCTCTAAAACACATTTAACTAAACATCCCGAGCCTCTCTAAAACACATCTAACTAAACATCACCAGGCCTCTAAAACACATCTAACTAAACATCACCAGGCCTCTAAAACACATCTAACTAGTTTTCACCAGACCTCTAAAACACATCTAACTAAACATCACCAGACCTCTAAAACACATCTAACTAAACATCACCAGACCTCTAAAACACATCTAACTAAACATCACCAGGCCTCTAAAACACATCTAACTAAACATCACCAGCCCTCTAAAACACATCTAACTAAACATCACCAGGCCTCTAAAACTCATCTAACTAAACATCACCAGGCCTCTAAAACACATCTAACTAAACATCACCAGGCCTCTAAAACACATCTAACTAAACATCACCAGGCCTCTAAAACACATCCAACTAAACATCACCAGACCTCTAAAACACATTTAACTAAACATCCCGAGCCTCTCTAAAACACATCTAACTAAACATCACCAGGCCTCTAAAACACATCTAACTAAACATCACCAGGCGTCTAAAACACATCTAACTAGTTTTCACCAGACCTCTAAAACACATCTAACTAAACATCACCAGACCTCTAAAACACATCTAACTAAACATCACCAGACCTCTAAAACACATTTAACTAAACATCACCAGACCTCTAAAACACATTTAACTAAACATCCCGAGCCTCTAAAACACATCTAACTAAACATCACCAGGCCTCTAAAACACATCTAACTAAACATCACCAGGCCTCTAAAACACATCTAACTAGTTTTCACCAGACCTCTAAAACACATCTAACTAAACATCACCAGACCTCTAAAACACATCTAACTAAACATCACCAGACCTCTAAAACACATCTAACTAAACATCACCAGGCCTCTAAAACACATCTAACTAAACATCACCAGCCCTCTAAAACACATCTAACTAAACATCACCAGGCCTCTAAAACTCATCTAACTAAACATCACCAGGCCTCTAAAACACATCTAACTAAACATCACCAGGCCTCTAAAACACATCTAACTAAACATCACCAGGCCTCTAAAACACATCCAACTAAACATCACCAGACCTCTAAAACACATTTAACTAAACATCCCGAGCCTCTCTAAAACACATCTAACTAAACATCACCAGGCCTTTAAAACACATCTAACTAAACATCACCAGGCCTCTAAAACACATCTAACTAGTTTTCACCAGACCTCTAAAACACATCTAACTAAACATCACCAGACCTCTAAAACACATCTAACTAAACATCACCAGACCTCTAAAACACATCTAACTAAACATCACCAGGCCTCTAAAACACATCTAACTAAACATCACCAGCCCTCTAAAACACATCTAACTAAACATCACCAGGCCTCTAAAACACATCTAACTAAACATCACCAGGCCTCTAAAACACATCTAACTAAACATCACCAGGCCTCTAAAACACATCTAACTAAACATCACCAGGCCTCTAAAACACATCTAACTAAACATCACCAGGCCTCTAAAACACATCTAACTAAACATCACCAGGCCTCTAAAACACATCTAACTAAACATCACCAGGCCTCTAAAACACATCTAACTAAACATCACCAGGCCTCTAAAACACATCTAACTAGTTTTCACCAGACCTCTAAAACACATCTAACTAAACATCACCAGGCCTCTAAAACACATCTAACTAAGCATCACCAGACCTCTAAAACACATTTAACTAAACATCCCAAGCCTCTCTAAAACACATCTAACTAAACATCACCAGGCCTCTAAAACACATCTAACTAAACATCACCAGGCCTCTAAAACACATCTAACTAAACATCACCAGGCCTCTAAAACACATCTAACTAAACATCACCAGGCCTCTAAAACACATCTAACTAAACATCACCAGGCCTCTAAAACACATCTAACTAAACATCACCAGGCCTCTAAAACACATCTAACTAAACATCACCAGACCTCTAAAACACATTTAACTAAACATCACCAGACCTCTAAAACACATTTAACTAAACATCCCGAGCCTCTCTAAAACACATCTAACTAAACATCACCAGGCCTCTAAAACACATCTAACTAAACATCACCAGGCCTCTAAAACACATCTAACTAGTTTTCACCAGACCTCTAAAACACATCTAACTAAACATCACCAGACCTCTAAAACACATCTAACTAAACATCACCAGACCTCTAAAACACATCTAACTAAACATCACCAGGCCTCTAAAACACATCTAACTAAACATCACCAGCCCTCTAAAACACATCTAACTAAACATCACCAGGCCTCTAAAACTCATCTAACTAAACATCACCAGGCCTCTAAAACACATCTAACTAAACATCACCAGGCCTCTAAAACACATCTAACTAAACATCACCAGGCCTCTAAAACACATCCAACTAAACATCACCAGACCTCTAAAACACATTTAACTAAACATCCCGAGCCTCTCTAAAACACATCTAACTAAACATCACCAGGCCTCTAAAACACATCTAACTAAACATCACCAGGCCTCTAAAACACATCTAACTAGTTTTCACCAGACCTCTAAAACACATCTAACTAAACATCACCAGACCTCTAAAACACATCTAACTAAACATCACCAGACCTCTAAAACACATCTAACTAAACATCACCAGGCCTCTAAAACACATCTAACTAAACATCACCAGCCCTCTAAAACACATCCAACTAAACATCACCAGGCCTCTAAAACTCATTTAACTAAACATCACCAGGCCTCTAAAACACATCTAACTAAACATCACCAGGCCTCTAAAACACATCTAACTAAACATCACCAGGCCTCTAAAACACATCTAACTAAACATCACCAGGCCTCTAAAACACATCTAACTAAACATCACCAGGCCTCTAAAACACATCTAACTAAACATCACCAGGCCTCTAAAACACATCCAACTAAACATCACCAGACCTCTAAAACACATCCAACTAAACATCACCAGACCTCTAAAACACATCTAACTAAACATCACCAGACCTCTAAAACACATCTAACTAAACATCACCAGGCCTCTAAAACACATCTAACTAAACATCACCAGACCTCTAAAACACATTTAACTAAACATCCCGAGCCTCTCTAAAACACATCTAACTAAGCATCACCAGACCTCTAAAACACATTTAACTAAACATCCCAAGCCTCTCTAAAACACATCTAACTAAACATCACCAGACCTCTAAAACACATCTAACTAAACATCACCAGGCCTCTAAAACACATCTAACTAAGCATCACCAGACCTCTAAAACACATTTAACTAAACATCCCAAGCCTCTCTAAAACACATCTAACTAAACATCACCAGGCCTCTAAAACACATCTAACTAAACATCACCAGGCCTCTAAAACACATCTAACTAAACATCACCAGGCCTCTAAAACACATCTAACTAAACATCACCAGGCCTCTAAAACACATCTAACTAAACATCACCAGGCCTCTAAAACACATCTAACTAAACATCACCAGGCCTCTAAAACACATCTAACTAAACATCACCAGACCTCTAAAACACATTTAACTAAACATCACCAGACCTCTAAAACACATTTAACTAAACATCCCGAGCCTCTCTAAAACACATCTAACTAAACATCACCAGGCCTCTAAAACACATCTAACTAAACATCACCAGGCCTCTAAAACACATCTAACTAGTTTTCACCAGACCTCTAAAACACATCTAACTAAACATCACCAGACCTCTAAAACACATCTAACTAAACATCACCAGACCTCTAAAACACATCTAACTAAACATCACCAGGCCTCTAAAACACATCTAACTAAACATCACCAGCCCTCTAAAACACATCTAACTAAACATCACCAGGCCTCTAAAACACATCTAACTAAACATCACCAGGCCTCTAAAACACATCTAACTAAACATCACCAGGCCTCTAAAACACATCTAACTAAACATCACCAGGCCTCTAAAACACATCCAACTAAACATCACCAGACCTCTAAAACACATTTAACTAAACATCCCGAGCCTCTCTAAAACACATCTAACTAAACATCACCAGGCCTCTAAAACACATCTAACTAAACATCACCAGGCCTCTAAAACACATCTAACTAGTTTTCACCAGACCTCTAAAACACATCTAACTAAACATCACCAGACCTCTAAAACACATCTAACTAAACATCACCAGACCTCTAAAACACATCTAACTAAACATCACCAGGCCTCTAAAACACATCTAACTAAACATCACCAGCCCTCTAAAACACATCCAACTAAACATCACCAGGCCTCTAAAACTCATTTAACTAAACATCACCAGGCCTCTAAAACACATCTAACTAAACATCACCAGGCCTCTAAAACACATCTAACTAAACATCACCAGGCCTCTAAAACACATCTAACTAAACATCACCAGGCCTCTAAAACACATCTAACTAAACATCACCAGGCCTCTAAAACACATCTAACTAAACATCACCAGGCCTCTAAAACACATCCAACTAAACATCACCAGACCTCTAAAACACATTTAACTAAACATCCCGAGCCTCTCTAAAACACATCTAACTAAACATCACCAGGCCTCTAAAACACATCTAACTAAACATCACCAGGCCTCTAAAACACATCTAACTAGTTTTCACCAGACCTCTAAAACACATCTAACTAAACATCACCAGGCCTCTAAAACACATCTAACTAAGCATCACCAGACCTCTAAAACACATTTAACTAAACATCCCAAGCCTCTCTAAAACACATCTAACTAAACATCACCAGGCCTCTAAAACACATCTAACTAAACATCACCAGGCCTCTAAAACACATCTAACTAAACATCACCAGGCCTCTAAAACACATCTAACTAAACATCACCAGGCCTCTAAAACACATCTAACTAAACATCACCAGGCCTCTAAAACACATCTAACTAAACATCACCAGGCCTCTAAAACACATCTAACTAAACATCACCAGGCCTCTAAAACACATCTAACTAAACATCACCAGACCTCTAAAACACATCTAACTAAACATCACCAGACCTCTAAAACACATCTAACTAAACATCACCAGCCCTCTAAAACACATCTAACTAAACATCACCAGGCCTCTAAAACACATCTAACTAAACATCACCAGGCCTCTAAAACACATCTAACTAGTTTTCACCAGACCTCTAAAACACATCTAACTAAACATCACCAGACCTCTAAAACACATCTAACTAAACATCACCAGACCTCTAAAACACATCTAACTAAACATCACCAGGCCTCTAAAACACATCTAACTAAACATCACCAGCCCTCTAAAACACATCTAACTAAACATCACCAGGCCTCTAAAACTCATCTAACTAAACATCACCAGGCCTCTAAAACACATCTAACTAAACATCACCAGGCCTCTAAAACACATCTAACTAAACATCACCAGCCCTCTAAAACACATCTAACTAAACATCACCAGGCCTCTAAAACTCATCTAACTAAACATCACCAGGCCTCTAAAACACATCTAACTAAACATCACCAGGCCTCTAAAACACATCTAACTAAACATCACCAGGCCTCTAAAACACATCCAACTAAACATCACCAGACCTCTAAAACACATTTAACTAAACATCCCGAGCCTCTCTAAAACACATCAACTAAACATCAC
>NC_068443.1:2933515-2951015 GCF_023373465.1 Oncorhynchus keta | reverse complement strand
AACGGTGCTTTGTAACGGGGCTTTGTAACGGGGCTTTGTAACGGGGCTTTGTAACGGGGCTTTGTATCTCACCAAGACCGCAACTCTAGTAATTCAAAGTGACACCTATTTTCAGTGTGTGTTTTCCAGCCATCGCAGCCACACACACACACACACACACACACACACACACACACACACACACACACACACACACACACACACACACACACACACACACACACACACACTGGGTTGGGGTTCATTCAGTATTAAAGGGTTTAATGTGTGTGTGTGTGTGTATGTGTGTGTGTGTGTGTGTGTGTGTGTGTGTGTGTGTGTGTGTGTGTGTGTGTGTGTGTGTGTGTGTGTGTGTGTGTGTGTGTGTGTGTGTGTGTGTGTGTGTGTGAGTGTGTGTGTGTGTGTGTGTGTGTGTGTGTGTGTGTGTGTGTGTGTGTGTGTGTGTGTGTGTGTGTGTGTGTGTGTGTGTGTGTGTGTGTGTGTGTGTGTGTGGCTGCGATGGCTGGAAAACAGTGTCTATCAGGTAGGTAATTAAGACAACACAGCCTCTAATGTCAGTTAGGATGTTTAAGGAACTTCATCATCATCATCATCATCATCATCATCATCATCGGTGGTTTTGAGGTGAAGCATCTCTGAGAAGCTGGACATTCCTATTTTAAGACTTAATTTTCCATTCTTGTGTGTTTTTACCGTGCTGGGGGATACTTACTGTATTCCATTTGACATCAACCTTTATGACTTGTTATGAGACCTACTATGACAGGTTATAACAGCCTTATAACAGGCTATGTCAAGCGTAGTCCTGTACTGTACCTCTATCTACTGTGTCTCCTCAACCTGCGTCTCCACTTCTCTGTTCAGCCCTCATTTATATCTATAATATATATAATATAATATAATAATATATATTTATAATATAATATATACCTGAAACAAGAAACTCATTGTCACGCCTTGGTCTTAGTATTTTGTGTTTTCGTTATATATTTGGTCAGGCCAGGGTGTGACATGGGTTTATTTTATTGTATTTTCGTATTGGGGTTTGTAGTATTTGGGGTCGCGGCTGATTAGGGGTGTTGTATAGGCTTGGCTGCCTGAGGCGGTTCTCAATCAGAGTCAGGTGATTCTCGTTGTCTCTGATTGGGAACCATATTTAGGTAGCCTGAGTTTCGCTGTGTATTTTGTGGGTGATTGTTCCTGTCTCTGTGTAGTTTCACCAGATAGGCTGTAATAGGTTTTCACGTTTCGTTTGTTGTTTTTGTATATGTTATAGTTATTTCATGTTACGCTCTTCATTCTTTAAAGTCATGAGTAACCACCACGCTGCATTTCGGTCCGACTCTCTTTCTACAAATGAAGAACGCCGTTACACTCATTTATATCTATAATATATATATAATATAATAATATATAATAATATATATATATATAGTATAATAATATATAATATAATAATATATATATATAGTATAATAATATATAATATAATAATATATATATAGTATAATAATATATAATATAATAATATATATATATATAATATAATTTATATAATATAATAATATCATGACCTGAAACGAGACACTCATTTATATTAGATGAACATAGAGACTCATTTAGATTACCTGAACAAAATACTGTGATTTCTGGATCCTGAACAAAATACTGTGATTTCTGGATCCTGAACAAAATACTGTGATTTCTGGATCCTGAACAAAATACTGTGATTTCTGGATCCTGAACAAAATACTGTGATTTCTGGATCCTGAACAAAATACTGTGATTTCTGGATCCTGAACAAAATACTGTGATTTCTATATCCTGAACATAATACTGTGATTTCTGGATCCTGAACAAAATACTGTGATTTCTGGATCCTGAACAAAATACTGTGATTTCTATATCCTGAACAAAATACTGTGATTTCTATATCCTGAACATAATACTGTGATTTCTGGATCCTGAACAATAGACACTCATCGATGCATGAAGACATAATTAGCTCTGTCAGATTGACTGTAGGCATCTGTATTTGTGTAAGTGTTGTTCTCACACTGCGTGTGTCTGTGTGTGTGTGTGTCTGCATAGTGTGTGTGTGTGTGTGTGTGTATGTGTGTGTGTTTACCTGCGCAGTGTGTGTGTGTTTATCTGCACAGTGTGTGTGTATTTACCTGCACAGTGTGTGTGTATTTACCTGCACAGTGTGTGTGTGTTGACCTGCGCAGTGTGTGTGTGTTGACCTGCGCAGTGTGTGTGTGTGTACCTGCACAGTGTGTGTGTGTTGACCTGCGCAGTGTGTGTGTGTTGACCTGCGCAGTGTGTGTGTGTTGACCTGCACAGTGTGTGTGTGTTGACCTGCACAGGACAGAACAGAGACAGACCAGAACAGAACAGAACAGAACAGAACAGAACAGAGACAGAACAGAACAGCCAGGACAGAGACAGACCAAACCAGAACAGCCAGGACAGAGACAGACCAGACCAGAACAGCCAGGACAGAGACAGACCAGAACAGAACAGAACAGCCAGGACAGAGACAGACCAAACCAGAACAGAACAGCCAGGACAGACCAGAACAGAACAGAACAGCCAGGACAGACCAGAACAAACCAGACCAGACCAGAACAGACCAGACCAGACCAGAACAGCCAGGACAGAGACAGACCAGAACAGCCAGGACAGAGACAGACCAGACCAGAACAGAGACAGACCAGAACAGAACAGAACAGCCAGGACAGAGACAGACCAGACCAGACCAGAACAGCCAGGACAGACCAGAACAGAACAGAACAGCCAGGACAGACCAGAACAGACCAGACCAGACCAGAACAGCCAGGACAGAGACAGACCAGAACAGAACAGAACAGCCAGGACAGAGACAGACCAGAACAGAACAGAACAGAACAGCCAGGACAGAGACAGACCAGACCAGAACAGAACAGAGACAGACCAGAACAGAACAGAACAGAACAGCCAGGACAGAGACAGACCAGAACAGAACAGAACAGAGACAGACCAGAACAGAACAGAACAGAGACAGACCAGAACAGAACAGAACAGAGACAGACCAGAACAGAACAGAACAGAACAGAACAGCCAGGACAGAGACAGACCAGAACAGAACAGAGACAGACCAGAACAGAACAGAACAGAGACAGACCAGAACAGAACAGAACAGAACAGAACAGCCAGGACAGAGACAGACCAGAACAGAACAGAACAGAGACAGACCAGAACAGACCAGAACAGACCAGAACAGAACAGAACAGAACAGAACAGCCAGGACAGAGACAGACCAGACCAGACCAGAACAGAACAGAACAGAGACAGACCAGAACAGACCAGAACAGAACAGAACAGCCAGGACAGAGACAGACTAGAACAGACCAACCAGAACAGAGACAGACCAGAACAGACCAGAACAGAACAGAACAGCCAGGACAGAGACAGACCAGAACAGAACAGAACAGCCAGGACAGAGACAGACCAGAACAGAACAGAACAGCCAGAACAGAGACAGACCAGAACAGAACAGAACAGCCAGGACAGAGACAGACCAGAACAGAACAGAACAGCCAGGACAGAGACAGACCAGAACAGAACAGACCAGACCAGACCAGAACAGAACAGCCAGAACAGAGACAGACCAGACCAGAACAGACCAGACCAGAATAGAACAGAACAGAACAGCCAGGACAGAGACAGACCAGACCAGACCAGAACAGCCAGAACAGAGACAGACCAGAACAGAACAGCCAGGACAGAGACAGACCAGACCAGACCAGAACAGCCAGGACAGAGACAGACCAGACCAGAACAGAACAGCCAGGACAGAGACAGAGACAGACCAGACCAGAACAGCCAGGACAGAGACAGACCAGACCAGAACAGCCAGGGCAGAGACAGACCAGACCAGAACAGCCAGGACAGAGACAGACCAGAACAGCCAGGACAGAGACAGACCAGACCAGACCAGAACAGCCAGGACAGAGACAGACCAGACCAGAACAGCCAGGACAGAGACAGACCAGACCAGAACAGAACAGCCAGGACAGAGACAGACCAGAACAGACCAGGACAGAGACAGACCAGACCAGAACAGAACAGCCAGGACAGAGACAGACCAGAACAGACCAGGACAGAGACAGACCAGACCAGACCAGGACAGAGACAGACCAGACCAGAACACCCAGGACAGAGACAGACCAGACCAGACCAGAACAGCCAGGACAGAGACAGACCAGACCAGAACAGAACAGCCAGGACAGAGACAGACCAGAACAGCCAGGACAGAGACAGACCAGAACAGAACAGACCAGGACAGACACATCTGAATCATTGCTTTTGAACAGTGTTTTTTGTGTAGTCTAGGCCTACTGGTTGTATGAATTTGGGATCTATCGTCCCACAACTGTCCTAGTGTTTGTTTGGGCTGTTTCTGTCTCGACAAGAAGACATTTGTCTACAGTGGAAGGAAAGGCAACCTGGACAGCTGCAAATACCAAATACATGATTGTTGAGTTGAGCCTGTCGGTGAATAGTAGAGATGCCCAGCCAGGCACATCAGGCACTCTATATACAGTAGAGATGCCCAGCCAGGCACATCAGGCACTCTATATACAGTAGAGATGCCCAGCCAGGCACATCAGGCACTCTATATACAGTAGAGATGCCCCGCCAGGCACATCAGGCACTCTATATACAGTAGAGATGCCCCGCCAGGCACATCAGGCACTCTATATACAGTAGAGAGGCTATATACAGTAGAGATGCCCAGCCAGGCACATCAGGCACTCTATATACAGTAGAGAGGCTATATACAGTAGAGAGGCTATATACAGTAGAGACTATATACAGTAGAGAGGCTATATACAGTAGAGGGGCTATATACAGTAGAGACTATATACAGTAGAGAGGCTATATACAGTAGAGAGGCTATATACAGTAGAGACTATATACAGTGGAGAGGCTATATACAGTAGAGGCTATATACAGTAGATACTATATACAGTAGAAAGGCTATATACAGTAGAGACTATATACAGTATATACTATATACAGTAGAGAGGCTATATACAGTATATACTATATACATTAGAGAGGCTATATACAGTAGAGAATATATACAGTAGATACTATATACAATAGAGAGGCTATATACAGTAGAGGATATATACAGTAGAGAGGCTCTATACAGTAGAGAGGCTATATACAGTAGAGAGGCTATATACAGTAGAGAGACTATATACAGTAGAGAGGATATATACAGTAGAGGGGCTATATACAGTAGAGAGGCTATATACAGTAGAGAGGCTATATACAGTAGAGTGGCTATATACTGTAGAGAGGTTATATACAGTACAGAGGCTATATACAGTAGAGAGGCTATATACAGTAGAGAGGCTATATACATTAGAGAGTCTATATACAGTAGAGAGGATATATACAGTAGAGGGGCTATATACAGTAGAGAGGCTATATACAGTAGAGAGGCTATATACAGTAGAGGATATATACAGTTGAGAGGCTATATACAGTAGAGAGGCTATATACAGTAGAGAGGCTATATACAGTAGAGAGGATATATACAGTAGAGGGGCTATATACAGTAGAGAGGCTATATACAGTAGAGAGGCTATATACAGTAGAGTGGCTATATACTGTAGAGAGGTTATATACAGTAGAGAGACTCTATACAGTAGAGAGACTATAACAGTAGAGAGGCTATATACATTAGAGAGTCTATATACAGTAGAGAGGCTATATACAGTAGAGAGACTCTATACAGTAGAGAGACTATAACAGTAGAGAGGCTATATACAGTAGAGAGACTTTATACAGTAGAGAGACTCTATACAGTAGAGAGGGTATATACAGTAGAGCGGGTATATACAGTAGAGGCTATATACAGTAGAGGCTATATAATTAGAGAGGCTACATACAGTAGAGAGGGTATATACAGTAGAGAGGCTATATATACAGTAGAGAGGGTATATACAGTAGAGAGGCTATATATACAGTAGAGAGGCTAAAAACTGTAGAGGCTATATCCAGTAGAGAGGCTATATACAGTAGAGAGGCTATAACAGTAGAGAGGCTATATTCAGTAGAGAGGCTATATAACATAGAGGGGCTATATACTGTAGAGAGGCTATATACAGTAGAGAGGCTATATACAGTAGAGAGGCTACATACAGTAGAGAGGCTATATACAGAAGAGAGGCTATATACAGTAGAGAGGTTATATACAGTAGAGAGACTATAACAGTAGAGAGACTATATACAGTAGAGAGGCTACATACAGTAGAGGGGCTATATACAGTAGAGAGACGATATACAGTAGAGAGGCTACATACGGTAGAGAGGCTATATACAGTAGAGAGGCTATATACAGTAGAGAGGATATATACAGTAGAGAGGCTCTATACAGTAGAGAGACTATATACAGTAGAGGCTATATACAGTAGAGAGGCTATATACAGTAGAGAGGCTATATACAGTAGAGGCAATATACAGTTGAGAGGCTATATACAGTAGAGAGGCTATATACAGTAGAGAGGATATATACAGTAGAGAGGCTATATACAGTAGAGAGGCTATATACAGTAGAGGCTATAAACAGTAGAGAGGATATATACAGTAGAGAGGCTATATACAGTAGAGAGGCTATATACAGTAGAGGCTATATACAGTAGAGAGGCTATATACAGTAGAGAGGATATATACAGTAGAGAGGCTCTATACAGTAGAGAGACTATATACAGTAGAGGCTATATACAGTAGAGAGGCTATATACAGTAGAGAGGCTATATACAGTAGAGGCTATATACAGTAGAGAGGCTATATACAGTAGAGAGGCTATATACAGTAGAGAGGCTATATACAGTAGAGAGGATATATACAGTAGAGAGGCTATATACAGTAGAGAGGCTATATACAGTAGAGGCTATATACAGTAGAGAGGCTATATACAGTAGAGAGGCTATATACAGTAGAGGCTATATACAGTAGAGAGGCTATATACAGTAGAGAGGTTATATCCAGTAGAGAGGCTATATACAGTAGAGGGGCTGTATACAGTAGAGAGACTAAAAACTGTAGAGGCTATATACAGTAGAGGCTATATACAGTAGAGAGGCTATATACAGTAGAGAGGATATATACAGTAGAGAGGCTATATACAGTAGAGAGACGATATACAGTAGAGGCTATATACAGTAGAGAGGCTATATACAGTAGAGAGGCTATATACAGTAGAGGCTATATACAGTAGAGAGGCTATATACAGTAGAGAGGCTATATACAGTAGAGGCTATATACAGTAGAGAGGCTATATACAGTAGAGAGGCTATATACAGTAGAGGCTATATACAGTAGAGAGGCTATATACAGTAGAGAGGTTATATCCAGTAGAGAGGCTATATACAGAGAGGGGCTGTATACAGTAGAGAGACTAAAAACTGTAGAGGCTATATACAGTAGAGGCTATATACAGTAGAGAGGCTATATACAGTAGAGAGGCTATATACAGTAGAGAGGCTGTATACAGTAGAGAGGCTATATCCAGTAGAGAGGCTATATACAGTAGAGAGGCTACATACAGTACATATAGTCCACAATCATCTCTTTAGTCTTGGTTACGTTGAGGGATAGGTTGTTATTCTGCACCACCCGGCCAGGTCTCTGACCTCCTCCCTATAGGCTCATCGTTGTCGGTGATCAGGCCTACCACTGCTGTGTCGTCTGCAAACTTAATGATGGTGTTGGAGTCGTGCCTGGCCATGCAGTCGTTGGTGAACAGGGAGTACAGGAGGGGACTGAGCACGCACCCCTGGGGAGCTCCAGTGTTGAGGATCAGCATGGCAGATGTGTTGCTACCTAACCTCACCACCAGGGGGCGGCCTGTCAGGAAGTCCATGATCCAGTTGCAGAGGGAGGTGTTTAGTACCTGGATCATTAGCTTAGTGATGAGCTTTGAGGGTACTATGGTGTTGAACTCTGAGCTGTAGTCAATGAATAGCATTCTCACATAAGTGTTCCTTTTGTCCAGGTGGGAAAGGGCAGTGTGGAGTGCAATAGAGATTGCTTCATCTGTGGATCTGTTTGGGCGGTATGCAAATTGGAGTGGGTCTAGGGTTTCTGGGATAATGGTGTTGATGTGAGCCATTACCAACCCTTTAAAGCACTTAATGGCTACGGGCGTGAGTGCTACGGGTCCGTATTCATTTAAGCAGGTTACCTTAGTGTCCTTGGGCACAGGGACTATGGTGGTCTGCTTGAACATGTTGGGATTACAGACTCAATCAGGGACATATTGAAAATGTTAGTGAAGACACCTGCCAGTTGGTCAGCACATGCCCGGAGCACACGTCCTGGTAATCCGTCTGGCCCCGCAGCCTTGTGTATGTTGACCTGTTGAAAGGTCTTACTCACGTCGGCTACGGAGAGCGTGATCACACAGTCGTCTGGAACAGCTGATGCTGTCATGCATGCCTCAGTGTTGCTTGCCTCAAAGAGGGCATAGGAGTGATTTAGCTCGTCTGGTAGGCTCGTGTCACTGAGCAGCTCGCAGCTGTGCTTCCCTTTGTAATTTGTAATAGTTTGCATGCCCTGCCACATAAGACGAGCGTCGGAGCCGGTGTAGTAGGATTCAATCTTAGCCCTGTATTGACGCTTTGCCTGTTTGATGATTCGTCGCAGGGCATAGCAGGATTTCTTATGAGCATCAGGGTTAGAGTCCCGCACCTTGAAAGCGGAATGTTGCCTGTAATCCATTGCTTCTGGTTGGGGTATGTACGTACAGTCACTGTGGATGACGACGTCCTCAATGCACTTATTGATAAAGCCAGTGACTGATGTGGTGTACTCCTCAGTGTCATCAGAAGAATCCCGGAACATGTTCCAGTCTGTGATAGCAAAGCAGTCCCGTAGTTTAGCATCTGCTTCATCTGACCACTTTTTTATAGACCGAGTCACTGGTGCTTCCTGCTTTCTTTTTTGTAAGCAGGAATCAGGAGGATAGAGTTGTGGTTGGATTTACCAAATGGAGGGAGAGGGAGAGCTTTGTACACATCTCTGTGTGTGGAGTACAGGTGATCTCTTACATTAGTGGATAAGGGAATACTACTGTAATAAATACCTCTTACATTAGTGAATAAGTGAATACTACTGTAGCCTAGTGGTTAGAGTGTTGGGCCAGTAACCAGCAGGTAGCCTAGTGGTTAGAGTGTTGGGTCAGTAACCAGCAGGTAGCCTAGTGGTTAGAGTGTTGGACTAGTAACCAGCAGGTGGCCTAGTGGTTAGAGTGTTGGGTCAGTAACCAGCAGGTAGCCAAGTGGTTAGAGTGTTGGGTCAGTAACCAGCAGGTAGCCTAGTGGTTAGAGTGTCGGACTAGTAACCAGCCGGTAGCCTAGTGGTTAGAGTGTAGGGTCAGTAACCAGCAGGTAGCCTAGTGGTTAGTGTTGGGTCAGTAACCAGCAGGTAGCCTAGTGGTTAAGAGTGTTGGACTAGGAACCAGCAGGTAGCCTAGTGGTTAGAGTGTTGGGTCAGTAACCAGCAGGTAGCCTAGTGGTTAGTGTTGGGTCAGTAACCAGCAGGTAGCCTAGTGGTTAAGAGTGTTGGACTAGGAACCAGCAGGTAGCCTAGTGGTTAGAGTGTTGGGTCAGTAACCAGCAGGTAGCCTAGTGGTTAGAGTGTTGGGTCAGTAACCAGCAGGTAGCCTAGTGGTTAAGAGTGTTGGGTCAGTAACCAGCAGGTAGCCTAATGGTTAGAGTGTTGGGTCAGTAACCAGCAGGTAGCCTAGTGGTTAGAGTGTTGGACTAGTAACCAGCAGGTAGCCTAGTGGTTAGAGTATTGGGTCAGTAACCAGCAGGTAGCCTAGTGGTTAAGAGTGTTGGACTAGGAACCAGCAGGTAGCCTAGTGGTTAGAGTGTTGGGTCAGTAACCAGCAGGTAGCCTAGTGGTTCGAGTGTTGGGTCAGTAACCAGCAGGTAGCCTAGTGGTTAGAGTGTTGGGTTAGTAACCAGCAGGTAGCCTAGTGGTTAGAGTGTTGGACTAGTAACCAGCAGGTAGCCTCGTGATTAGAGTGTTGGGCTAGTAACCAGCAGGTAGCCTAGTGGTTAGAGCGTTGGGTCAGTAACCAGCAGGTAGCCTAGTGGTTAGAGTGTTGGACTAGTAACCAGCAGGTAGCCTCGTGGTTAGAGTGTTGGGCTAGTAACCAGCAGGTAGCCTAGTGGTTAGAGCGTTGGGTCAGTAACCAGCAGGTAGCCTAGTGGTTAGAGTGTTGGACTAGTAACCAGCAGGTAGCCGAGTGGTTAGAGTGTTGGACTAGTAACCAGCAGGTAGCCTAGTGGTTAGAGTGTTGGATCAGTAACCAGCACGTAGCCTAGTGGTTAGAGTGTTGGGTCAGTAACCAGCAGGTAGCCGAGTGGTTAGAGCATTGGACTGAAAATGTAACTGAAAGGTTGCTGGATCGAATCCCCAAGCTGACAAGGTAAACATCTGTTATTCTGCTCCAGAACAAGTCAGTTAACCTGTCATTGTAAATAATAATCTGTTCTTTAACTGACTTGCCTATTTAAATAAAGGTTCAAAATTAAGAAAGTCCATGCACAGTAAAATACCCAACTTCCAAATGCAGCAAATGTACTGGTTACTCAGCATCAGTGTTCTCGTCTGGGTCAGGCCATGATATCTCATCATCTGGGTCAGGCCACAATATCTCACCATCTCATCTCATGCCTGGGTCAGGTCTGGGTCAGGTCTGGGTCAGGTCATAATATCTCATCAACATCACACATTATGTTTGCTCTTGTCAGGCAGTGTGTGAAAATGGCCCTTGTGTGCCTTAGAAAACCCTGGATAGACTCCACAGACACATCACCACAGGCGTCCACCATCGCCTCCAGGAGGTGTTGCTGTCATATACTCTCCACCACAACGCTGAGAAAACATTCCTTCAATCGGATTCATAAATGCCGGTCAAAACAAAGAGCAGTGAACCTGGGGTGGTCATTGAACCAGGCGCGAACCAGAGCAGCCCGATGGAAACTCACGTTATCCCAAATGGTTTCCCCGGCTCCCCTTCCTGTTGAAGAACGTTATTGCGCAGCTGAACTAGAAGTGGAAGGAGTTGTGGCGTGTTGGACCCACTTTGACATGGCGGTGGAGGACGCCACGATTGTTGATGGCAGAACGTAGGGTGACGTTTGCCTCCCAGGAACTTGTATGATGACACGGTGAACAACGATGTTTCGCCCCCTTTTGCGCCTTTTTGTTAGTTTGAGCCCTGTTCGAACCCTGTTTGAACCCTGCCTCGTCGATGAATATGTACTCCTGTGGGTCAGCCAACGGAATCCTTCTCAAAGATTCTATATATACAGAAGTTAAAAAAACAAAAAACAAACACATTTCACTGTACCACAAATACAGTACTGTAGTGTACTACTGCAACTTCGGCATTGTTAGGATCAATTGTTCCAAAGAACATGGTGTGTGGATATCTGTGTGTGGATATCTGTGTGTGGATATCTGTGTGTGGGTATCTGTGTGTGGGTATCTGTGTGTTTATATCTGGGTGTTTATATCTGTGTGTGGATATCTGTGTGTGGGTATCTGTGTGTGGATATCTGTGTGTGGGTATCTGTGTGTGGGTATCTGTGTGTTTATATCTGTGTGTTTATATCTGTGTGTGGGTATCTGTGTGTGGGTATCTGTGTGTTTATATCTGTGTGTGGATATCTGTGTGTGGATGTCTGTGTGTGGATGTCTGTGTGTGGATATCTGTGTGTGGATATCTGTGTGTGGGTATCTGTGTGTTTATATCTGTGTGTGGGTATCTGTGTGTGGATATCTGTGTGTGGGTATCTGTGTGTTTATATCTGTGTGTGGATATCTGTGTGTGGGTATCTGTGTGTGGATATCTGTGTGTGGGTATCTGTGTGTGGGTATCTGTGTGTTTATATCTGTGTGTGGATATCTGTGTGTGGATATCTGTGTGTGGGTATCTGTGTGTGGATGTCTGTGTGTGGATGTCTGTGTGTGGATATCTGTGTGTTTCTATCTGTGTGTGGATATCTGTGTGTGGGTATCTGTGTGTGGGTATCTGTGTGTGGGTATCTGTGTGTGGGTATCTGTGTGTTTATATCTGTGTGTGGGTATCTGTGTGTGGATATCTGTGTGTGGGTATCTGTGTGTGGATATCTGTGTATCTGTGTGTGTGTGGGTATCTGTGTGTGGATATCTGTGTGTGGGTATCTGTGTGTGGATATCTGTGTGTGGGTATCTGTGTGTTTATATCTGTGTGTGGATATCTGTGTGTGGGTATCTGTGTGTGGGTATCTGTGTGTGGATATCTGTGTGTTTATATCTGTGTGTGGATATCTGTGTGTTTATATCTGTGTGTGGATATCTGTGTGTTTATATCTGTGTGTGGGTATCTGTGTGTGGGTATCTGTGTGTGGGTATCTGTGTGTGGATATCTGTGTGTGGATGTCTGTGTGTTTATATCTGTGTGTGGGTATCTGTGTGTGGATATCTGTGTGTTTATATCTGTGTGCACAGAGTTAATGTGCGGTGTGTGTGTGTGTGTAGTGTGTGTGTGTGTGCAGTGTGTGTGTGTAATGTACTGTATGTGTATTGCGTGTGTGTGTGTATTGTGTGTATGTGTATTGTGTGTGTGTGCATTGTGTGTGTGTGTGTTTGTTTGTGTGTATTGTGTTGCCTGCTCTAGGTCTGCTCTGACCCTTTCCACTCTCCTAAAGAACATTCTAGGCTCCAGGGCTCCTGCTAAGGTGTTAGAGCTGACCTTCAGTGTGTGTGTGTGTGTATGTGTGTGTGTGTCTGTGTGTGTGTGTGTGTATGTGTGGGTGTGTGTGTGGCGCAGGGGCAGCTATATGTACAACCTACTGTACATCTCTCAGAAGTCCCCTTAGGTCCTCTCTGACACTTTTTAGTCATGCCCGTAGGCCTGTATAGGTCAGTGTGTGTGTGTGTGTGTGTGTGTGTGTGTGTGTGTGTGTGTGTGTGTGTGTGTGTGTGTGTGTGTGTGTGTGTGTGTGTGTGTGTGTGTGTGTGTGTGTGTGTGTGTGTGTGTGTGTGTGTGTGTGCACTCTGTAGTCATGCCTATAGGCCTTCGGGTCAGAGGGGGCACGCCAGCACAGCAGCACCCCTGTAAACTGAATAACATTTTGTAATGGGGAAGCGAGCCTCTTCGCAGTTCCACAGTTCCACAGTTCCACAGTTCCACAGTTCCACAGTTCCACAGTTCTCTAATTTCTCTGCTTCTAATTGCGACTTAATAAAGACCTTAATGCAGTGTTCAATCTAAATGCAGTCCAGTAGTTTTAGTGTGTCAGTGTCTCAGTGTCTCAGTGTCTCAGTGTGTCTCAGTGTCTCAGTGTCTCAGTGTCTCAGTGTCTCAGTGTCTCAGTGTGTCAGTGTCTCAGTGTGTCTCAGTGTCTCAGTGTCTCAGTGTCTCAGTGTCTCAGTGTCTCAGTGTCTCAGTGTCTCAGTGTCTCAGTGTGTCCCAGTGTCTCAGTGTCTCAGTGTCTCAGTGTCTCAGTGTCTCAGTGTGTCCCAGTGTCTCAGTGTCTCAGTGTCTCAGTGTCTCAGTGTCTCAGTGTCTCAGTGTCCCAGTGTCCCAGTGTCTCAGTGTCTCAGTGTCTCAGTGTCTCAGTGTCTCAGTGTCTCAGTGTGTCTCAGTGTGTCAGTGTCTCAGTGTCTCAGTGTGTCCCAGTGTCTCAGTGTCTCAGTGTCTCAGTGTCTCAGTGTCTCAGTGTCTCAGTGTCTCAGTGTGTCCCAGTGTCTCAGTGTCTCAGTGTCTCAGTGTCTCAGTGTCTCAGTGTCTCAGTGTGTCTCAGTGTCTCAGTGTCTCAGTGTCTCAGTGTCTCAGTGTCTCAGTGTCTCAGTGTCTCAGTGTCTCAGTGTGTCTCAGTGTGTCAGTGTCTCAGTGTCTCAGTGTGTCCCAGTGTCTCAGTGTCTCAGTGTCTCAGTGTCTCAGTGTCTCAGTGTCTCAGTGTCCCAGTGTCTCAGTGTCTCAGTGTCTCAGTGTCTCAGTGTCTCAGTGTCTCAGTGTCTCAGTGTCCCAGTGTCTCAGTGTCTCAGTGTCCCAGTGTCTCAGTGTCTCAGTGTCTCAGTGTGTCCCAGTGTCTCAGTGTCTCAGTGTCTCAGTGTCTCAGTGTCTCAGTGTGTCCCAGTGTCTCAGTGTCTCAGTGTGTCAGTGTCTCAGTGTCTCAGTGTCTCAGTGTCCCAGTGTCTCAGTGTCTCAGTGTCTCAGTGTCTCAGTGTGTCCCAGTGTCTCAGTGTGTCCCAGTGTCTCAGTGTCTCAGTGTCTCAGTGTCTCAGTGTCTCAGTGTCCCAGTGTCTCAGTGTGTCAGTGTCTCAGTGTCTCAGTGTGTCCCAGTGTCTCAGTGTCTCAGTGTCTCAGTGTCTCAGTGTCTCAGTGTCCCAGTGTCTCAGTGTGTCAGTGTCTCAGTGTCTCAGTGTCCCAGTGTCTCAGTGTGTCAGTGTCTCAGTGTCTCAGTGTGTCAGTGTCCCAGTGTGTCAGTGTCTCAGTGTCTCAGTGTGTCTCAGTGTCCCAGTGTCTCAGTGTGTCAGTGTCTCAGTGTCTCAGTGTGTCTCAGTGTCCCAGTGTCTCAGTGTCTCAGTGTCTCAGTGTGTCTCAGTGTCCCAGTGTCTCAGTGTGTCAGTGTCTCAGTGTCTCAGTGTGTCAGTGTGTCAGTGTGTCAGTGTCTCAGTGTCTCAGTGTGTCTCAGTGTCCCAGTGTCTCAGTGTGTCAGTGTCTCAGTGTCTCAGTGTGTCAGTGTCCCAGTGTGTCAGTGTCTCAGTGTCTCAGTGTGTCTCAGTGTCCCAGTGTCTCAGTGTGTCAGTGTCTCAGTGTGTCAGTGTCTCAGTGTCTCAGTGTGTCTCAGTGTCCCAGTGTGTCAGTGTCTCAGTGTGTCTCAGTGTCCCAGTGTCTCAGTGTGTCAGTGTCTCAGTGTCTCAGTGTGTCAGTGTCCCAGTGTGTCAGTGTCTCAGTGTCTCAGTGTGTCTCAGTGTCCCAGTGTCTCAGTGTGTCAGTGTCTCAGTGTGTCAGTGTCTCAGTGTCTCAGTGTGTCTCAGTGTCCCAGTGTCTCAGTGTCTCAGTGTCCCAGTGTCTCAGTGTGTCAGTGTCCCAGTGTGTCTCAGAGTCTCAGTGTCTCAGTGTGTCTCAGTGTCTCAGTGTCTCAGTGTCATAGGGTAGGGAATAGGACCTATAGGGTAGGGTATAGGACCCATAGGGTAGGGAATAGGACCCATAGGGTAGGGAATAGGACCCATAGGGTAGGGAATAGGGATATAGGGTAGGGAATAGTGTGTGAATTTGGGACTCAGACATGACTTCTGCATCGTGATTGTGGATTTGAAGATGAAAGGAAAGGTAGAATTAAATTTACAATATTTTAATTTCACCAGGCTTCAGGTTTTAGCTTAAGTGTTGTCATCTCATCAGAGCAACTTTTAATTGCAGTTTTGAATCCCTGAAGATTGCCGAGCTGACTTTCTGTCCCGTAGTGCCTGGTCGGGTTGCAGAACTACAGATGAACGTAATGTACAGATTTGGATAAGCCGTGTTAAGCATGTGTCTCGTTAATGTATTCATACCACATCTGGGAGATGTCCTATTCATACCACATCTGGGAGATGTCCTATTCATACCACATCTGGGAGATGTCCTATTCATACCACATCTGGGAGATGTCCTATTCATACCACATCTGGGAGATGTCCTATTCATGATGTCCTATTCATACCACATCTGGGAGATGTCCTATTCATACCACATCTGGGAGATGTCCTATTCATACCACATCTGGGAGATGTCCTATTCATACCACATCTGGGAGATGTCCTATTCATACCACATCTGGGAGATGTCCTATTCATACCACATCTGGGAGATGTCCTATTCATACCACATCTGGGAGATGTCCTATTCATACCACATCTGGGAGATGTCCTATTCATACCACATCTGGGAGATGTCCTATTCATACCACATCTGGGAGATGTCCTATTCATGCCACATCTGGGAGATGTCCTATTCATGATGTCCTATTCATACCACATCTGGGAGATGTCCTATTCATACCACATCTGGGAGATGTCCTATTCATACCACATCTGGGAGATGTCCTATTCATACCACATCTGGGAGATGTCCTATTCATACCACATCTGGGAGATGTCCTATTCATACCACATCTGGGAGATGTCCTATTCATACCACATCTGGGAGATGTCCTATTCATACCACATCTGGGAGATGTCCTATTCATGATGTCCTATTCATACCACATCTGGGAGATGTCCTATTCATGATGTCCTATTCATACCACATCTGGGAGATGTCCTATTCATGATGTCCTATTCATACCACATCTGGGAGATGTCCTATTCATACCACATCTGGGAGATGTCCTATTCATACCACATCTGGGAGATGTCCTATTCATACCACATCTGGGAGATGTCCTATTCATGATGTCGTTTTCATCTGAGATGTCCTATTCATACACATCTGATGTCATATTCATACACATCTTGTCCTATTCCATGAGGACAATTCATACACATCTGATGTCCTATTCATGACATCATGATGTCATAATCCACATGATGTCATATTCATGATGTCATTCATCACATCTGGGAGATGTCCTATCATGATGTCCTATTCATACCACATCTGGGAATACATGATGTCCTATTCATGATGTCCTATTCATACCACATCTGAGATGTCCTATTCATGATGTCCTATTCATACCACATCTGAGATGTCCTATTTATGATGTCCTATTTACCACATCTGGGAGATGTCCTATTCATGATGTCCTATTCATACCACATCTGAGATGTCCTATTCATGATGTCCACATCTGGGAGATATTCATACATCTGGGAGATGTCCTATGATGGGAGATGTCCTATTCATGATGTCCTATTCATACCACATCTCAGATGTCCTATTCATGATGTCCTATTCATACCACATCTATGATGTCCTATTCATGATGTCCTATTCATACCACATCTGGGAGATGTCCTATTCATGATGTCCTATTCATACCACATCTGGGAGATGTCCTATTCATGATGTCCTATTCATACCACATCTGGGAGATGTCCTATTCATGATGTCGTATTCATGATGTCGTATTCATGATGTCGTATTCATGATGTCGTATTCATGATGTCGTATTCATGATGTCGTTTTCATGATGTCGTATTCATGATGTCGTATTCATGTTGTGGTATTCATGATGTCGTATTCATGATGTCATAATCATGATGTCATAATCATGCAGCATCTTCACATGCGGATAAATACATGATGTCGTATTCATGATGTCATATTCATGATGTCGTTTTCATGATGTCGTATTCATGATGTCGTTTTCATGATGTCATATTCATGATGTCGTATTCATGATGTCGTATTCATGATGTCGTATTCATGATGTCGTATTCATGATGT
>NC_068443.1:2916015-2928515 GCF_023373465.1 Oncorhynchus keta | reverse complement strand
GTGTATCCCTGGCGATATTAAATGTTGTGTGTTTGATTGTAACTGCTGTGTATCCCTGGCGATATTAAATGTTGTGTGTTTGATTGTAACTGCTGTGTATCCCTGGCGATATTAAATGTTGTGTGTTTGATTGTAACTGCTGTGTATCCCTGGCGATATTACATGTTGTGTGTTTGATTGTAACTGCTGTGTATCCCTGGCGATATTAAATGTTGTGTGTTTGATTGTAACTGCTGTGTATCCCTGGCGATATTAAATGTTGTGTGTTTGATTGTAACTGCTGTGTATCCCTGGCGATATTAACGTTGTGTGTTTGTTATGTTTCCTCCTGAACACCGTAGTCCTCCAAGTCAAATTGTAATGTTCTCAGCTTAGTTCATGTTTCGCCTCAGTTGCTCCATTTCTGTCAATCCACTAATTCCTACAGGGATATTATCCTTTACCCCTTTAATATGTTTTAGAAAGAGATTTTTATATTTACTGGGAAATATCTCCACCGTTGGCTCTCCTTGGGAGAAACCACTGTCTGAGACACACACACACACACGCACGCACGCACGCACGCACGCACGCACGCACGCACGCACACACACACACACACACACACACACACACACACACACACACACACACACACACACACACACAGAGAAAACCACTTTGTGGACGCCACAGTGTACAGTGGTGGACGGAACATATGTCATAGAGAGAGAGAGAGAAGGGAGAGAGGGAGACGGAGGAGAAGAAGAGAGAGAGAGAAGGGAGAGAGGGAGACGGAGGAGAAGAAGAGAGAGAGAGAAGGGAGAGAGGGATACGGAGGAGAAGAAGAGAGAGAGAGAGAAGGAGGAGAAGAGGAGAGAGAGAGAAGGGAGAGAGGGAGACGGAGGAGAAGAAGAGAGAGAGAGAGAAGGAGGAGAAGAGGAGAGAGAGAGAAGGGAGAGAGGGAGACGGAGGAGAAGAGAGAGAGAGAAGGAGGAGAAGATAGAGAGAAGGAGGAGAAGAAGAGAGAGAGAAGGGAGAGAGGGAGACGGAGGAGAAGAAGAGAGAGAGAGAAGGGAGAGAGGGAGACGGAGGAGAAGAAGAGAGAGAGAGAAGGAGGAGAAGATAGAGAGAAGGGGGAGAAGAAGAGAGAGAGAGAAGGAGGAGAGAAGAGAGAGAGAAGGAGGAGAAGAAGAGAGAGAGAAATGGAGGAGAAGAAGAGAGAGAGAGACGGAGGAGAAGAAGAGAGAGAGAGGAGGAGAAGAAGAGAGAGAGAAATGGAGGAGGAGAAGAAGAGAGAGAGAGAAGGAGGAGAAGATAGAGAGAAGGAGGAGGAGAAGAAGAGAGAGAGAGGAGGAGAAGAAGAGAGAGAGAATGGAGGAGAAGAAGGGAGAGAGAGAAGAGGAGAAGAAGAGAGAGAGACGGAGGAGAATAAGAGAGAGAGAGGAGGAGAAGAAGAGAGAGAGACGGAGGAGAAGAAGAGAGAGGGAGACAGAGGAGAAGAAGAGAGAGGGAGACGGAGGAGAAGAAGAGAGAGAGAGACGGAGGAGAAGAAGAGAGAGAGAAATGGAGGAGAAGAAGGGAGAGGGAGAAAGAGGAGAAGAAGAGAGAGAGACGGAGAAGAATAAGAGAGAGAGAGACGGAGGAGAAGAAGAGAGAGAGAGACGGAGGAGAAGAAGAGAGAGAGAGAGAGAAGGAGGAGAAGAAGAGAGAGAGACGGAGGAGAAGAAGAGAGAGAGAGACAGAGGAGAAGAAGAGAGAGAGAGACAGAGGAGAAGAAGAGAGAGAGAAATGGAGGAGAAGAAGAGAGAGAGACGGAGGAGAATAAGAGAGAGAGAGAGAGGAGGAGAAGAAGAGAGAGAGAAATGGAGGAGAAGAAGAGAGGGGAGACACCCAATGACCTGATTCTGAGTTCCTTGTTTCGTTCTAATAATAATCAGAGAAACTCTCAGCTCGGGCCGTGAGATGGTTGTCACGTTTTGGCAGCGTTACAATCTACAAAGGATAAAAGCAGTGTTTTCTCACAGCCACTGTTATTCAAACCACAAACCCTTGTAGCTTCTTGTAAAAAAAAAAGTGATTATTTTCCCCCAGTAATATTATCAAGGAGTGCTTGATAGGGTTGTTGCCTTCCTTAGTTATTTATTGTAGCGGTGTATCTGATGCCCACTATGTGAGACTATCGGGTACCATGTCCCATCAGATGGCCGTTGTTCCACACCAGAGCACAGCTTCATCTTAACGTCCTGTTTGGCAGCTCCCCGTCCGACATTCACACACTCACGATAATGAGACAAACACAGGAAAAAACCCTCGTCTCCCTCGTCTCTGCCGTCTTCACGTTTTATCTCGTGTCAAAATGGTCCCTGGATTTAACGCCTGGAGAGTGGAGAGTAATTTGTTTCGACCAATCAAAACGGACAGAGTGGAGAGTAATTTGTTTCGACCAATCAAAACGGACAGAGTGGAGAGTAATTTGTTTCGACCAATCAAAACGGACAGAGTGGAGAGTAATTTGTGTCGACCAATCAAAACGGACAAAGTGGAGAGTAATTTGTGTCGACCAATCAAAACGGACAGAGTGGAGAGTAATTTGTTTCGACCAATCAAAACGGACAGAGTGGAGAGTAATTTGTGTCGACCAATCAAAACGGACAGAGTGGAGAGTAATTTGTGTCGACCAATCAAAACGGACAAAGTGGAGAGTAATTTGTGTCGACCAATCAAAACGGACAGAGTGGAGAGTAATTTGTGTCGACCAATCAAAACGGACAGAGTGGAGAGTAATTTGTGTCGACCAATCAAAACGGACAAAGTGGTAGAGCTCAATACCAATAATCAAAGATCGTGACCAGGAAGACCCTGGGAAATGACATGACGGCCCTCTTACCCAAAACAGATTAATTAAATTGTGTCAACCATTCAACGGCCCGGCCATGTCCATGTCCATTTCTCAGTATGAACCCTGAGTCAATACAGTGTTTCACTCTCCAACTGCTTTGTACTGTTGTCTGTTGTGAGGATGACATTCGTACACTTCTAAGTGTGATGGCATTAAATGTCACACAAGGTGACGGTGGTATTCAGGCTCAGTGGGGTTGTGGGATGGAGTCCTGGAGCTGACCTCCAGTCCCTCCCTTCCTCCCTGCTTTGTACTGTCCCTCCCTCCCTCCCTCCCTCCCTCCCTCCCTCCCTCCCTCCCTAAGTGTCCCTCCCTCCCTTAACTCCCTCCCTCCCTCCTTCCTTCCTTCCTTCCTTCCCTCCCTCCCTCCCTCCCTCCCTCCCTCCCTCCCTCCCTCCCTCGTAGTGCTGGTACTACAGTAGCCTGAGGACTTAGCTGGCTGGCTGGTTGTCTGTGTGGCTGACTGGTCCTCTGAGGCGAGGTATCTCCGGTGCACTGACAGATCTAGGGAGACAGGCAGCACATGGGCAAGCAGCCAGAGGAGAAGTCCCAAATGGCCCCCTATTCCCTACATAGTGCACCACTTTTCTCTATGGGCCCTGGTCGAAAGTAGTGCTCTATATAGGTAATAGTGGTCCATTTGGGTCGCAGTCCCGACACCTCTCTTAGGCGCCCGCTAACATTTAACTGACTCTCTCCTCTTACCCCCCTCCTCCTCTTCCCGTGTTCCTTTCCTTCTCCTCCTCCCCACCTCCTCCCCTCCTCCTCCCCACCTCCTCCCCTCCTCATCCCCTCCTCCCCCCCACCTCCTCCCCTCCTCATCCCCTCCTCCTCCCCCCCTCCTCCCCTCCTCCTCTCCTCCTCTTCCCATGTTCCTTTCCTTCTCCTTTTCCCCCCCTCCTCCTCTCCCTGTTGTAGAGGAGGGATCTCCATGTGGTCTCCCTGTTGGAGAGGAGGGATCTCCATGTGGTCTCCCTGGTGTAGAGGAGGGATCTCCATGTGGTCTCCCTGGTGTAGAGGAGGGATCTCCATGTGGTCTCCCTGGTGTAGAGGAGGGATCTCCATGTGGTCTCCCTGTTGAAGAGGAGGGATCTCCATGTGGTCTCCCTGGTGTAGAGGAGGGATCTCCATGTGGTCTCCCTGTTGGAGAGGAGGGATCTCCATGTGGTCTCCTCTCCATGTGGTCTCCCTGGTGTAGAGGAGGGATCTCCATGTGGTCTCCCTGGTGTAGAGGAGGGATCTCCATGTGGTCTCCTGTTGTAGAGGAGGGATCTCCATGTGGTCTCCCTGGTGTAGAGGAGGGATCTCCATGTGGTCTCCCTGTTGGAGAGGAGGGATCTCCATGTGGTCTCCCTGGTGTAGAGGAGGGATCTCCATGTGGTCTCCCTGGTGTAGAGGAGGGATCTCCATGTGGTCTCCCTGTTGTAGAGGAGGGATCTCCATGTGGTCTCCCTGTTGTAGAGGAGGGATCTCCATGTGGTCTCCCTGGTGTAGAGGAGGGATCTCCATGTGGTCTCCCTGGTGTAGAGGAGGGATCTCCATGTGGTCTCCCTGGTGTAGAGGAGGGATCTCCATGTGGTCTCCCTGGTGTAGAGGAGGGATCTCCATGTGGTCTCCCTGGTGTAGAGGAGGGATCTCCATGTGGTCTCCCTGGTGTAGAGGAGGGATCTCCATGTGGTCTCCCTGGTGTAGAGGAGGGATCTCCATGTGGTCTCCCTGGTGGAGAGGAGGGATCTCCATGTGGTCTCCCTGGTGTAGAGGAGGGATCTCCATGTGGTCTCCCTGGTGTAGAGGAGGGATCTCCATGTGGTCTCCCTGGTGTAGAGGAGGGATCTCCATGTGGTCTCCCTGGTGTAGAGGAGGGATCTCCATGTGGTCTCCCTGGTGTAGAGGAGGGATCTCCATGTGGTCTCCCTGGTGTAGAGGAGGGATCTCCATGTGGTCTCCCTGGTGTAGAGGAGGGATCTCCATGTGGTCTCCCTGGTGTAGAGGAGGGATCTCCATGTGGTCTCCCTGTTGGAGAGGAGGGATCTCCATGTGGTCTCCCTGTTGTAGAGGAGGGATCTCCATGTGGTCTCCCTGGTGTAGAGGAGGGATCTCCATGTGGTCTCCCTGTTGTAGAGGAGGGATCTCCATGTGGTCTCCCTGGTGTAGAGGAGGGATCTCCATGTGGTCTCCCTGGTGTAGAGGAGGGATCTCCATGTGGTCTCCCTGTTGGATCTCCATGTGGTCTCCCTGTTGTAGAGGAGGGATCTCCATGTGGTCTCCCTGGTGTAGGGAGGGATCTCCATGTGGTCTCCCTGTTGAAGAGGAGGGATCTCCATGTGGTCTCCCTGTGGTGTTGTAGAGGAGGGATCTCCATGTGGTCTCCTGTTGGAGAGGAGGGATCTCCATGGAGAATGGAGAATGGGGGATTGATATTAATATGACATACAGCCAACCACCACCTCCTATCTTTCCCAACCAGCATGAACCTAATCCTCCATCCCTCCATGGAGCTCTTCTCTTAAACGTTCACCCCCATCTCCGTCATCCTCACCTCACCCATGCTTCCCCCTCACCCACCCCTCCCCCTCCCACCTCCTCCTCACCCACCTACCCCTCACCCACCTCCCCTCACCCACCTCCCCCCTCTCCCATCTCCCCCTCACCCACCTACCCCTCACCCACCTCCCCCTCTCCCACCTCCCCCTCTCCATCTCCAATCAATCTGCCCAATATGCATATTATTCTGAGCATGATAGCATAATGAATGTACTGCTTTATGGTTTCCTACATAAAGCTGTGTGTGTGTATGTGTGTGTGTGTGTGTGTGTGTGTGTGTGTGTGTGTGTGTGTGTGTGTGTGTGTGTGTGTGTGTGTGTGTGTGTGTGTGTGTGTGTGTGTGTGTGTGTGTGTGTGTGTGTGTGTGTGTGTGTGTGTGTGTGTGTGTGTTTTGTGTGTGCAGTGCATGTGTTCTGTGTTTGTGTTAATGCATGATTCATTCTAGCTCAAAGGCAGTAAATCGTTGAGGCAAAAACTAAGAGAATTAGTCTCCCATCTCAAATGGCACCTTATTTTTCCATAGGGATCAGGTCAATTTGGGATTCAGTCTTAGTTTCTGTCTGTCTGTCTGTCTGTCTGTCTGTCTGTCTGTCTGTCTGTCTGTCTGTCTGTCTGTCTGTCTGTCTGTCTGTCTGTCTGTCTGTCTGTCTGTCAATTCAATTCAAGGGCTTTATTAGCATTAGAAACATATGTTTAGTAATATATACTTAGTAAGTAATTAATAAACAAAAGTGAAATAAACAATTAGAAAATGTACTGTAAACATAATATACTTACAGAAGTTCCAAAAGAATAAAGACATTTCAAATGTCATATTATATATATACAGTGTTGTAACGATGTACAAAAGGGAAAATAAACATAAATTGTATAGGTGTTTGTTCTTCCTTCCAGGTCTTGCTGCTGTGATGGACACTGTGGAATTTCACCCAGTAGATATGGGAGTTTATCAAAATTGGATTTGTTTTCGAATTCTTTGTGGGTCTGTGTAAACTGAGGGAAATATGTATCCCTCTCCCTCTCCCCCTCCCTCTCCCTCTCCCTCTCTCTCTCTCTCCCTCTCTCTCTCTCTCTCTCTCTCTCTCTCTCTCTCTCTCTCTCTCTCTCTCTCTCTCTCTCTCTCTCTCTCTTTCTTTCTCTCTGTCTCTCTCTCTCTCTCTCTCTCTCTCTCTCTCTCTCTCTCTCTCTCTCTCTCTCTCTCTCTCTCTTTCTCTCTGTCTCTCTCTCCCTCTCCCTCTCCCTCTCTCTCTCTCTCCCTCTCTCTCTCTCTCTCTCTCTCTCTCTCTCTCTCTCTCTCTCTCTCTCTCTCTCTCTCTCTCTCTCTCTCTCTCTCTCTCTTTCTCTCTGTCTCTCTCTCTCTCTCTCTCTCTCTCTCTCTCTCTTTCTTACCCCCTTTATCTGTTATTCTCCCTCTCTCTCTCTCTCTCTCTCTCTCTCTCTCTCTCTCTCTCTCCTCTCTCTCTCTCTCTCTCTCTCACTTAGAAATGTCCTTGTTTTTGAAAGAAAAGCACATTCATTGTCCATTAATTGATCAGAAATACTTCCTCCTGAATAAGGAAGGACGTAGCCGCTCAGTTGAAGGACAAGTATATAGCCTCATTATTGTTATTTTATTGTTACATTATTTATTAATTAACTTTTTTTTTTTTAAACTTCAGCTCATTTAATAAATATTTTCTTATCCCTATTTTCTCAAAACTGCGTTGTTGGTTAAGGGCAAGGAAGCAATTCACAACTCCAGATTGGCACTGCGGTCTAAGGCACTGCATCTCAATGAAAGAGGCATCACTACTGTCCCTGGTTCGAATCCAGGCTGTATCACATCCGGCCGTGATTGGGAGTCCCAAAGGGCACAATTGGCCCACTACTGATTTGATTTGATTTAAGCCAGAATTTGTTTTCATTCACCTCATTTAGACCTGTTCCCATCTCCCCTCATTACTCCTCTCCTCCCTCTTCTCTCTGCTCCCTCTCTCCCTCCTCTCCTCCCTCTTCTCTCTCTTCCCTCTCTCCCTCCTCTACTCCTTCTTCTCTCTCCTCCCTCTCTCCCTCCTCTACTCCCTCTTCTCTATCCTCCCTCTCTCCCTCCTCTACTCCCTCTTCTCTCTCCTCCCTCTCTCCCTCCTCTACTCCCTCTTCTCTCTCCTCCCTCTCTCCCTCCTCTACTCCCTCTTCTCTCTCCTCCCTCTCTCCCTCTACTCCCTCTTCTCTCTCCTCCCTCTCTCCCTCCCCTCTACTCCCTCTCTCCCTCCTCTACTCCCTCTTCTCTCTCGTCTACTCCCTCTTCTCTTCTCTCTCCTCTCCTCCCTCTCTCCCTCCTCTCCTCCCTCTTCTCTCTCCTCCCTCTTCTCTCTCCTCTACTCCCTCTTCTCTCCTCTACTACCTCTTCTCTCTCCTCTCCTCCCTCTCTCCCTCCTCTACTCCCTCTTCTCTTTCCTCTCCTCCTTCTCTCCCTCCTCTCCTCCCTCTTCTCTCTCCTCCCTCTTCTCTCTCCTCTACTCCCTCTTCTCTCTCCTCTACTCGCTCTTCTCTCTCTCTCCTCCCTCTCTCCCTCCTCTCCTCCCTCTTCTCTCTCCTCCCTCTCTCCCTCCTCTACTCCCTCTTCTCTATCCTCCCTCTCTCCCTCCTCTCTCCCTCTTCTCTCTCCTCCCTCTCTCCCTCCTCTACTCCTCTTCTCTCTCCTCCCTCTCTCCTCCTCTACTCCCTCTTCTCTCTCCTCCTCTCTCCCTCCTCTACTCCCTCTTCTCTCTCCTCCCTCTCTCCCTCCTCTCCCTCTCTCCCTCCTCTCTCCTCTTCTCTCTCGTCTACTCCCTCTTCTCTTCTCTCTCCCTCTCCTCCCTCTCTCCCTCCTCTCCTCCCTCTTCTCTCTCCTCCCTCTTCTCTCTCCTCTACTCCCTCTTCTCTCCTCTACTACCTCTTCTCTCTCCTCTCCTCCCTCTCTCCCTCCTCTACTCCCTCTTCTCTTTCCTCTCCTCCTTCTCTCCCTCCTCTCCTCCCTCTTCTCTCTCCTCCCTCTTCTCTCTCCTCTACTCGCTCTTCTCTCTCCTCTCCTCCCTCTCTCCCTCCTCTCCTCCCTCTTCTCTCTCCTCCCTCTTCTCTCTCTACTACCTCTTCTCTCTCCACTCCTCCCTCTCTCCCTCCTCTACTCCCTCTTTCTCTCTCCTCTCCTCCCTCTACCCCCTCTTCTCTCTCGTCTCTCCTCTCCTCCCTCTCTCCCTTTTCTCCTTGCGCTTTGTCTCCTCTCCTCCCTCTCTCCCTCCTCTCCTCCTTCTTTCTCTCACCTCTTCTCCCTCTCTCTCTCTCTCCCTCCTCTCCTCCTCCTTTCTCTCTCCTCTTCTCCCCCTCTCTCTCCCTCCTCTCCTCCTTCTTTCTCTCTCCTCTTCTCCCTCTCTCTCTCCCTCCCTCTCCTCCTTCTTTCTCTCTCCTCTTCTCCCTCCCTCCCTCTCTCCCTCCTCTCCTCCCTCTCTCCCTTTTCTCCTTGCGCTTTGTCTCCTCTCCTCCCTCTCTCCCTCCTCTCCTCCTTCTTTCTCACCTCTTCTCCCTCTCTCTCTCTCTCTCCTCCTCTCCTCCCTCCTTTCTCTCTCCTCTTCTCCCCCTCTCTCTCCCTCCTCTCCTCCTTCTTTCTCTCTCCTCTTCTCCCTCCCTCTCTCCCTCCTCTCCTCCTCCTTTCTCTCTCCTCTTCTCCCCCTCTCTCTCCCTCCTCTCCTCCTTCTTTCTCTCTCCTCTTCTCCTCCCTCTCTCCCTCCTCTCCTCCTCCTTTCTCTCTCCTCTTCTCCCTCCCTCTCCCCCTCCTCTCCTCCTTCTTTCTCTCTCCTCTTCTCCCTCCCTCTCTCCCTCCTCTCCTCCTTCTTTAAAGGTGTTGTACTGAAACAGTCTTATGTGGAATTAGCTGCATGACATGTTGACACGTTGTCCTTGTGTCGTTCACAACCCAACCCCTCGTCAGGGTGAGTGGAGGGTTGATTCAGTGCGTGTGTGTGTGTGTTTGTGTGTGTGATGTCCCCTGACAGCCTCATATTAACACACATGGAATCAGATAGACATCCCATGTTTGGTTTGCTCCCTCTCTCAGTGGGAATGTCCTGCTTTCGTTCTTTCTCTCTCTCTCTGTATCTCTCTCTCTTTGTCTCTCTCTCTCTCTCTCTCTGTCTCTCTCTCTCTGTCTCTCTCTCTCTCTGTGTATCTCTCTCTCTCTCTCTCTCTCTCTCTCTCTCTCTCTCTCTCTCTCTCTCTCTGTCTCTCTCTCTCTCTCTCTCTCTCTCTCTCTCTCTCTCTCTCTCTCTCTGTGTGTGTCTCTCTCTCTCTCGCTCCCCCTCTCTCTCTCTATCTGTCTCTCTCTCTCTTTGTCTCTCTGTCTCTCTCTCTCTCTGTCTCTCTCTCTCTCTCTCTCTCAAATCAAATCAAATCAAATCAAATTTTATTTGTCACATACACATGGTTAGCAGATGTTAAATGCGAGTGTAGCGAAATGCTTGTGCTTGTAGTTCCGACAATGCAGTGATAACCAACAAGTAATCTAACTAACAATTCCAAAACTACTGTCTTATACACAGTGTAAGGGGATAAGGAACATGTACATAAGGATATATGAATGAGTGATGGTACAGAGCAGCATACAGTAGATGGTATCGAGTACAGTATATACATATGAGATGAGTGTGTAGACAAAGTAAACAAAGTGGCATAGTTAAAGTGGCTAGTGATACATGTGTTACATAAGGATGCAGTCGATGATGTAGAGTACAGTATATACATATGCATATGAGATGAATAATGTAGGGTAAGTAACATTATATAAGGTAGCATTGTTTAAAGTGGCTAGTGATATATTTACATAATTCCCATCAATTCCCATTATTAAAATGGCTGGAGTTGGGTCAGTGTCAATGACAGTGTGTTGGCAGCAGCCACTCACTGTTAGTGGTGGCTGTTTAACAGTCTGATGGCCTTGAGATAGAAGCTGTTTTTCAGTCTCTCGGTCCCAGCTTTGATGCACCTGTACTGACCTCGCCTTCTGGATGATAGCGGGGTGAACAGGCAGTGGTTCGGGTGGTTGATGTCCTTGATGATCTTTATGGCCTTCCTGTAACAACGGGTGGTGTAGGTGTCCTGGAGGGCAGGTAGTTTGCCCCCGGTGATGCGTTGTGCAGTCCTCACTACCCTCTGGAGAGCCTTACGGTTGAGGGCGGAGCAGTTGCCGTACCAGGCGGTGATACAGCCCGCCAGGATGCTCTCGATTGTGCATCTGTAGAAGTTTGTGAGTGCTTTTGGTGACAAGCCGAATTTCTTCAGCCTCCTGAGGTTGAATAGGCGCTGCTGCGCCTTCTTCACGGCGCTGTCAGTGTGAGTGGACCAATTCAGTTTGTCTGTGATGTGTATGCCGAGGAACTTAAAACTAGCTACCCTCTCCACTACTGTTCCATCGATGTGGATAGGGGTGTTCCCTCTGCTGTTTCCTGAAGTCCACAATCATCTCCTTAGTTTTGTTGACGTTGAGTGTGAGGTTATTTTCCTGACACCACACTCCGAGGGCCCTCACCTCCTCCCTGTAGGCCGTCTCGTCGTTGTTGGTAATCAAGCCTACCACTGTTGTGTCGTCCGCAAACTTGATGATTGAGTTGGAGCGTGCGTGGCCACGCAGTCGTGGGTGAACAGGGAGTACAGGAGAGGGCTCAGAACGCACCCTTGTGGGGCCCCGTGTTGAGGATCAGCGGGGAGGAGATGTTGTTGCCTACCCTCACCACCTGGGGGCGGCCCGTCAGGAAGTCCAGTACCCAGTTGCACAGGGCGGGGTCGAGACCCAGGGTCTCGAGCTTGATGACGAGCTTGGAGGTACTATGGTGTTGAATGCCGAGCTGTAGTCGATGAACAGCATTCTCACATAGGTATTCCTCTTGTCCAGGTGGGTTAGGGCAGTGTGCAGTGTGGTTGAGATTGCATCGTCTGTGGACCTATTTGGGCGGTAAGCAAATTGGAGTGGGTCTAGGGTGTCAGGTAGGGTGGAGGTGATATGGTCCTTGACTAGTCTCTCAAAGCACTTCATGATGACGGAAGTGAGTGCTACGGGGCGGTAGTCGTTTAGCTCAGTTACCTTAGCTTTCTTGGGAACAGGAACAATGGTGGCCCTCTTGAAGCATGTGGGAACAGCAGACTGGTATAGGGATTGATTGAATATGTCCGTAAACACACCGGCCAGCTGGTCTGCGCATGCTCTGAGGCGCGGCTGGGGATGCCGTCTGGGCCTGCAGCCTTGCGAGGTTAACACGTTTAAATGTCTTACTCACCTCGGCTGCAGTGAAGGAGAGACCGCATGTTTCCGTTGCAGGCCGTGTCAGTGGCACTGTATTGTCCTCAAAGCGGGCAAAAAAGTTATTTAGTCTGCCTGGGAGCAAGACATCCTGGTCCGTGACTGGGCTGGATTTCATCTTGTAGTCCGTGATTGACTGTAGACCCTGCCACATGCCTCTTGTGTCTGAGCCGTTGAATTGAGATTCCACTTTGTCTCTGTACTGACGCTTAGCTTGTTTAATAGCCTTGCGGAGGAATAGCTGCACTGTTTGTATTCAGTCATGTTGCCAGACACCTTGCCCTGATTAAAAGCAGTGGTTCGCGCTTTCAGTTTCACGCGAATGCTGCCATCAATCACGGTTTCTGGTTAGGGAATGTTTTTATCGTTGCTATGGGAGCGACATCTTCGGCGCACGTTCTAATGAACTCGCACACCGAATCAGCGTATTCGTCAATATTCCCATCTGGCCAATCTGAAACATGTCCCAGTCCACGTGATGGAAGCAGTCTTGGAGTGTAGAGTCAGCTTGGTCTGACCAGCGTTGGACAGACCTCAGCGTGGGAGCCTCTTGTTTTAATTTCTGCCTGTAGGCAGGGATCAGCAAAATGGAGTCGTGGTCAGCTTTTCCGAAAGGGGGCGGGGCAGGGCCTTATATGCGTCGCGGAAGTTAGGTAACAATGATCCAAGGTTTTACCACCCCTGGTTGCGCAATCGATATGCTGATAAAATTTAGGGAGTCTTGTTTTCAGATTGGCTTTGTTAAAATCCCCAGCTACAATGAATGCA
>NC_068443.1:2901015-2911015 GCF_023373465.1 Oncorhynchus keta | reverse complement strand
TTGTCTCTCTCTCTTCCTCCACCACAGAATATCAACAGAGTAGATAGTGTTGTCTCTCTCTCCTTCCTCCACCACAGAACATCAACAGAGTAGATAGTGTTGTCTCTCTCTCCTTCCTCCACCACAGAATATCAACAGAGTAGACAGGAAGTCTCTCTCTCCTTCCTCCACCACAGAACATCAACAGAGTAGATCAGTGTTGTCTAACTCAGGTGTAATACAGAGAACAGGGAGTCAGGAAGCAGGTGTATAGCAGAGAACAGGGAGTCAGGAAGCAGGTGTAATGCAGAGAACAGGGAGTCAGGAAGCAGGTGTATAGCAGAGAACAGGGAGTCAGGAAGCAGGTGTATAGCAGAGAACAGGGAGTCAGGAAGCAGGTGTATAGCAGAGAACAGGGAGTCAGGAAGCAGGTGTATAGCAGAGAACAGGGAGTCAGGAAGCAGGTGTATAGCAGAGAACAGGGAGTCAGGAAGCAGGTGTATAGCAGAGAACAGGGAGTCAGGAAGCAGGTGTATAGCAGAGAACAGGGAGTCAGGAAGCAGGTGTATAGCAGAGAACAGGAGACAGGAAGCAGGTGTATAGCAGAGAACAGGAGACAGGAAGCAGGTGTATAGCAGAGAACAGGAGACAGGAAGCAGGTGTATAGCAGAGAACAGGGAGACAGGAAGCAGGTGTAATGCAGAGAACAGGAGTCAGGAAGCAGGTGTATAGCAGAGAACAGGGAGACAGGAAGCAGGTGTATAGCAGAGAACAGGGAGACAGGAAGCAGGTGTATAGCAGAGAACAGGGAGACAGGAAGCAGGTGTATAGCAGAGAACAGGGAGTCAGGAAGCAGGTGTAATGCAGAGAACAGGGAGTCAGGAAGAAGGTGTAACGCAGAGAACAGGAGTCAGGAAGCAGGTGTATAGCAGAGAACAGGGAGACAGGAAGCAGGTGTATGGCAGAGAACAGGAGACAGGAAGCAGGTGTATAGCAGAGAACAGGGAGTCAGTAAGCAGGTGTAATGCAGAGAACAGGGAGTCAGGAAGCAGGTGTATAGCAGAGAACAGGGAGACAGGAAGCAGGTGTATAGCAGAGAACAGTGAGTCAGTAAGCAGGTGTATAGCAGAGAACAGTGAGTCAGGAAGCAGGTGTATAGCAGAGAACAGGGAGTCAGGAAGCAGGTGTATAGCAGAGAACAGGGAGTCAGGAAGCAGGTGTAATGCAGAGAACAGGGAGTCAGGAAGCAGGTGTATAGCAGAGAACAGGGAGTCAGGAAGCAGGTGTAACGCAGAGAACAGGGAGACAGGAAGCAGGTGTATAGCAGAGAACAGGGAGTCAGGAAGCAGGTGTATAGCAGAGAACAGGGAGACAGGAAGCAGGTGTATAGCAGAGAACAGGGAGTCAGGAGTTAGAAGGTGTAACGCAGAGAACAGGGAGTCAGGAAGCAGGTGTAATGCAGAGAACAGGGAGACAGGAAGCAGGTGTATAGCAGAGAACAGGGAGACAGGAAGCAGGTGTATAGCAGAGAACCGGGAGTCAGGAAGCAGGTGTATAGCAGAGAACAGGGAGTCAGGAAGAAGGTGTAACGCAGAGAACCGGGAGTCAGGAAGCAGGTGTAATACAGAGAACAGGGAGTCAGGAAGAAGGTGTAACGCAGAGAACAGGGAGTCAGGAAGCAGGTGAAGGCTTTCCACTAGATGTTGGAACATTGCTGCTATAACCGCCTCTACTCTTCTGGGAAGGCTTTCCACTAGATGTTGGAACATTGCTGCTATAACAGCCTCCAGTCTTCTGGGAAGGCTTTCCACTAGATGTAGGAACATTGCTGCTATAACCGCCTCTACTGTTCTGGGAAGGCTTTCCACTAGATGTAGGAACATTGCTGCTATAACAGCCTCCACTCTTCAGGGAAGCTTTCCACTAGATGTTGGAACATTGCTGCTATAACAGCCTCCACTCTTCAGGGAAGGCTTTCCACTAGATGTTGGAACATTGCTGCAGGGAACTTGCTTCCATTCAGCCACAAGAGCATTAGTGAGGTCAGGCACTGATGTTGGGTGATTAGTCCTGGCTGCAGTCGGCGTTCCAATTCATCCTAAAGGTGTTCGATGGGGTTGAGGTCAGGGCTCTATGCAGGCCAGTCAAGTTCTTCCACACCAATTAGTAAGAGTTAGGCAGAGTTATCAAGTTAGGTAGGTTATCGAGTTAGGCAGAGTTATCGAGTTAGGCAGAGTTATCGAGTTAGGTAGAGTTATCGAGTTAGGCAGAGTTATCGAGTTAGGCAGAGTTATTGAGTTAGGTAGAGTTATCGAGGTTAGTTGAGGTAGTATGTACATGTGGTAGAGTTATCGAGTTATCGAGTTAGGCAGAGTTATCGAGTTAGTTGAGGTAGTATGTACATGTAGGTAGGTTATCGAGTTATCGAGTTAGGCAGAGTTATCAAGTTAGTTGAGGTAGTATGTACATGTAGGTAGAGTTATCGAGTTAGGCAGAGTTAGGTAGCACTGGTTAGTTGAGGTAGTATGTACATGTAGGTAGAGTTATCAAAGTGACTATGCATAGATGACAACAGAGAGTGGCAGTGGTGTGGAGGTGGGGGGCAATGTGAATAGTCTGGGTAACCATTTGACTAGATGTGTGTATCAGCTAGTCTCCTTGACTGTCATGTGTATCAGCTAGTCTCCTTGACTGTCATGTGTATCAGCTAGTCTCCTTGACTGTCATGTGTGTCAGCAGAGAACGTCTCCTTGACTGTCATGTGTGTCAGCTCGTCTCCTTGACTGTCATGTGTGTCAGCTCGTCTCCTTGACTGTCATGTGTATCAACTAGTCTCCTTGACTGTCATGTGTCAGCTAGTCTCCTTGACTGTCATGTGTATCAGCTAGTCTCCTTGACTGTCATGTGTATCAGCTCGTCTCATTGACTGTCATGTGTATCAGCTCGTCTCCTTGACTGTCATGTGAAGCTAGTCTCCTTGACTGTCATGTGTATCAGCTAGTCTCCTTGACTGTCATGTGTATCAGCTAGTCTCCTTGACTGTCATGTGTATCAGCTAGTCTCCTTGACTGTCATGTGTATCAGCTGCGTCTCCTTGACTGTCATGTGTATCCAGCTAGTCTCCTTGACTGTCATGTGTATCAGCTAGTCTCCTTGACTGTCATGTGTATCAGCTAGTCTCCTTGACTGTCATGTGTGTCAGCTAGTCTCTTGACTGTCATGTGTGTCCAGCTAGATCTCCTTGACTGTCATGTGTATCAGCTAGACTCCTTGACTGTCATGTGTGTCAGCTCGTCTCCTTGACTGTCATGTGTATCAGCTAGTCTCCTTGACTGTCATGTGTATCAGAGTCTCCTTGACTGTCATGTGTATCAGCTAGTCTACTTGACTGTCATGTGTGTCAACTAGTCTCCTTGACTGTCATGTGTGTCAGCTCGTCTCCTTGACTGTCATGTGTGTCAGCTAGTCTCCTTGACTGTCATGTGTGTCAGCTAGTCTCCTTGACTGTCATGTGTCAGCTAGTCTCCTTGACTGTCATGTGTATCAGCTAGACTCCTTGACTGTCATGTGTGTCAGCTAGTCTCCTTGACTGTCATGTGTATCAGCTAGTCTCAGGTGACTGTCATGGTGTCAACTAGTCTCCTTGACTGTCATGTGTGTCAGCTCGTCTCCTTGACTGTCATGTGTGTCAGGAGTCTCCTTGACTGTCATGTGTGTCAGCTCGTCTCCTTGACTGTCATGTGTGTATCAGCTAGTCTCCTTGACTGTCATGTGTATCAGCTCGTCTCCTTGACTGAAGTGTATCAGCTAGTCTCAGTTGACTGTCATGTGAAGCAGGTAGTCTCCTTGACTGTCATGTGTATCAGCTAGACTCCTTGACTGTCATGGTGTCAACTAGTCTCCTTGACTGTCATGTGTATCAGCTAGTCTCCTTGACTGTCATGTGTATCAGCTAGTCTCCTTGACTGTCATGTGTATCAAGCTAGTCTCCTTGACTGTCATGTGTATCAGCTAGTCTCCTTGACTGTCATGTGTATCAGCTAGTCTCCTTGACTGTCATGTGTGTCAGCTCGTCTCCTTGACTGTCATGTGTGTCAGCTCGTCTCCTTGACTGTCATGTGTGTCAGCTCGTCTCCTTGACTGTCATGTGTATCAACTAGTCTCCTTGACTGTCATGTGTGTCAGCTAGTCTCCTTGACTGTCATGTGTATCAGCTAGTCTCCTTGACTGTCATGTGTGTCAGCTCGTCTCCTTGACTGTCATGTGTATCAGCTCGTCTCCTTGACTGTCATGTGTGTCAGCTAGTCTCCTTGACTGTCATGTGTATCAGCTAGTCTCCTGACTGTCATGTGTATCAGCTAGTCTCAAGACTGTCATGTGTATCAACTCGTCTCCTTGACTGTCATGTGTATCCAGCTCGTCTCCTTGACTGTCATGTGTATCAACTAGTCTCCTTGACTGTCATGTGTAAGCTAGTCTCCTTGACTGTCATGTGTATCAGCTAGTCTCCTTGACTGTCATGTGTGTCATACTAGTCTCCTTGACTGTCATGTGTCAGCTAGTCTCCTTGACTGTCATGTGTATCAGCTAGAACTCCTTGACTGTCATGTGTGTCCAGCTCGTCTCCTTGACTGTCATGTGTATCAGCTAGTCTCCTTGACTGTCATGTGTATCAGCTAGTCTCCTTGACTGTCATGTGTATCAAGCTTCAGTCTACTTGACTGTCATGTGTGTCAACTAGTCTCCTTGACTGTCATGTGTGTCAGCTCGTCTCCTGACTGTCATGTGTGTCAGCTAGTCTCCTTGACTGTCATGTGTGCATCGTCTCCTTGACTGTCATGTGTGTCAGCTAGTCTCCTTGACTGTCATGTGTATCAGCTAGACTCCTTGACTGTCATGTGTGTCAGCTAGTCTCCTTGACTGTCATGTGTATCAGCTAGTCTCTCCTGACTGTCATGTGTGTCAACTGTCTCCTTGACTGTCATGTGTCAGCTCGTCTCCTTGACTGTCATGTGTGTCAGCTCGTCTCCTTGACTGTCATGTGTGTCAGCTCGTCTCCTTGACTGTCATGTGTGTATCAGCTAGTCTCCTTGACTGTCATGTGTATCAGCTCGTCTCCTTGACTGTCATGTGTATCAGCTAGTCTCCTTGACTGTCATGTGTATCAGCTAGTCTCCTTGACTGTCATGTGTATCAGCTAGACTCCTTGACTGTCATGTGTGTCAATAGTCTCCTTGACTGTCATGTGTATCAGCTAGTCTCCTTGACTGTCATATGTATCAGCTAGTCTCCTTGACTGTCATGTGTATCAGCTAGTCTCCTTGACTGTCATGTGTATTGGCTAGTCTCCTTGACTGTCATGTGTGTCAGCTAGTCTCCTTGACTGTCATGTGTATCAGCTAGACTCCTTGACTGTCATGTGTATCAGCTAGACTCCTTGACTGTCATGTGTGTCAGCTAGACTCCTTGACTGTCATGTGTGTCAACTAGTCTCCTTGACTGTCATGTGTATCAGCTAGTCTCCTTGACTGTCATGTGTATCAGCTAGTCTCACTTGACTGTCATGTGTATCAGCTAGTCTCCTTGACTGTCATGTGTATCAGCTAGTCTCCTTGACTGTCATGTGTGTCAGCTAGTCTCCTTGACTGATGTGTGTCAGCTAGTCTCCTTGACTGTCATGTGTATCAGCTAGACTCCTTGACTGTCATGTGTGGACAGCTCGTCTCCTTGAGTCATGTGTATCAGCTAGTCTCCTTGACTGTCATGTGTATCACTTAGTCTCCTTGACTGTCATGTGTATCAGCTAGTCTACTTGACTGTCATGTGTGTCAACTAGTCTCCTTGACTGTCATGTGAGCTCGTCTCCTTGACTGACATATGTGTCAGCTTAGAGTCCTGACTGTCATGTGTGTCAGCTAGTCTCATGACTGTCAGTGAATGAAGCTAGTCTCCTTGACTGTCATTCTATCACTAGACTCCTTGACTGTCATGTGTGTGACCAGCTAGTCTCCTTGACTGTCATGTGTATCAGCTAGTCTCCTTGACTGTCATGTGTGTCATATTCTAGTCTCCTTGACTGTCATGTGTGTTGCAGCTCGTCTCCTTGACTGTCATGTGTGGGCTACTCTCCACTTGACTGTCATGTGTGTCAGCTTGGTCTCCTTGACTGTCACTGTGAGTGAAGCTGTCTATTGACTGTCATACTGTATCACTCGTCTCCTGAAGCTGTCATTGGGTATACTGTATCACTTGACTGAAGTGTGTATTGGGCATCTCCTTGACTGTGTATCAGCTAGTCTCCTTGACTGTCATGTGTATCAGCTTAGAGTCCTTGACTGTCATGTGTGTGTAGCTAGTCTCACTGACTGAAGCATGTGTATTGGGCATACTGTCACCTAGACTGTCATATTGTGTCAACTAGTCTCCCTTGACTGTCATGTGTATCAGCTAGTCTCCTAGACTGAATGTGTGTCAACATACTGTCTCCTTGACTGTCATGTGTATCAGCTAGTCTCCTTGACTGTCATGTGTATCAGCTAGTCTCCTTGACTGTCATGTGTATCAGCTCGTCTCCTTGACTGTCATGTGTGTATCAGCTAGTCTCCTTGACTGTCATGTGTATCAGCTCGTCTCCTGACTGTCATGTATCAGCTAGTCTCCTTGACTGTCATGTGTATCAGCTAGTCTCCTTGACTGTATGTGTATCACTAGAGTGAATGAAGTCATGTGTGTCACATATTCTTGACTGTCATGTGTATCAGCTAGTCTCCTTGACTGTCATGTGTATCAGCTCTATCACTTAGTCTCCTTGACTGTCATGTGTATCAGCTAGTCTCCTTGACTGTCATGTGTATCAGCTATGCTCCTTGACTGTCATGTGTGTCAACTGAGTCTCCTAGAGTGTCATGTGTCAACTGAGTCTCCTGACTGTCATGAATGAAGCTAGTCTCCTTGGGTCATGTGTGTCACTTAGAGTGAAGCTGTCATGTGGGTCAAATAGTCTCACTTGACTGTGTATGGGTCATATCGTCTCACTTGAGTGAATGTGTGTCAGCTCGTCTCACTTGAATGAAGTCATGTGGGTCATATTCGTCTCACTTGAAGCTGTCATGTGTGTCATATCGTCTCCTTGAGTGAAGCTGTGTATTGGGCCTACTGTATCATGAGTGATCAGCTCGTCTCCTTGGGTCATACTGTATCACTTAGTCTCCTGAAGCTGTCATGTGTATCAGCTAGTCTCCTTGACTGTCATGTGTATCAGCTAGTCTCCTTGACTGTCATGTGTATCAGCTAGTCTCCTTGACTGTCATGTGTATGGCTATTCTCACTTGAGTCATGTGTATCATATAGTCTCCTTGACTGTCATGTGTATCAGCTTCTCCTTGACTGAATGAAGCATGTGTATCAGCATATTCCTTGACTGTCAGTGAATGAGCTAGTCTCCTTGACTGTCATTCTATCACTAGACTCCTTGACTGTCATGTGTATCAGCCAGTCTCCTTGACTGTCATGTGTATCAGTTCGTCTCACTTGACTGAATGAAGCTAGACTCCTTGACATCATTGTATCAGCTAGATGAATGACTGTCATGTGTACATATCTCCTTCACTGTCATGAGTGAATGAAGCTAGTCTGTTGGGGAATAGGCTACTGAGAAAATATTTGTCTCCAAAATGTATTTTGTCATGATTCCTCTCGTCCCAGGGACCGCTAGCTACTGGAAGGACAAGAGGATAAAAATGTGCCTCAAATGGGCTCAGAGAGAAGAAAGACTAATGGTAGTAGTGGAAATTTCTCTCTCTCTCTCTCTCTCTCTCTCTCTCTCTCTGTCTTGGGGACTATCTCTCTCTCACTCTAGAGTGAAGCTCTGTTTTGGGCTATCTCTCTCACTCTAGAGTTTCTTCTCCAAGCCCAATTTGTCAAGACGTGGAAGTTTCAATGCCAGGAATTAGCCCAATGAGATCTGCTCTCTAGAGACTGAATGAAGCATTTATGTTTGATCATGGCAATAAACAAGAACATTATCATGCTTTGTTGGTTTTAAGATCTGAAACAAATGCTTGTTGTTATGAGAGACTAATTCAAGGTTCAGATTTTGACATTGTTGGAAATCACTAAAGCTAATTAGGAACAGATGAAGGCAGAAAAGTGGTTAGAGCGATCGCTCTTATACCCAGGAAAAGGGATTCACAAGCATAGTTCATCTTTTCTTATGGGATTTCAGAAGATGAATGACTGGGACAATATCCACCCTAGCATACTGTAGACCTAGAGTGAAGCTGTGTATTGGGCATACTGTATCACCTAGAGTGAAGCTGTGTATTGGGCATACTGTATCACCTAGAGTGAAGCTGTGTATTGGGCATACTGTATCACCTAGAGTGAAGCTGTGTGTTGGACATACTGTATCACCTAGAGATGAAGCTGTGTATTGGGCATACTGTATCACCTAGAGTGAAGCTGTGTGTTGGACATACTGTATCACCTAGAGTGAAGCTGTGTATTGGGCATAGTCTGTATCACTTAGATCTGATAGTCTGTGTATTGGATCATACTGTATCACCTAGAGTGAAGCTGTGTATTGGATCATACTGTATCACCTAGAGTGATAGCTGTGTATTGGGCATACTGTATCACCTAGAGTGAAGCTGTGTTTAGGCTATAGTCTGTATCACTTAGAGTGAAGCTGTGTATTGGACATACTGTATCACTTAGATCTGAAGCTGTGTTTAGACATAGTCTGTGTTTAGAGTGAAGCTGTGTATTGGACTATACTGTGTCACTTAGAGTGAAGCTGTGTATTGGATCATAGAGTGAATGAAGCTGTGTGGACATATTCTATCACTTAGAGTGAATGAAGCTGTGTGTTGACATATTCTATCACTTAGAGTGATATGATAGTCTGTGTTTGGACATATTCTATCACCTTAGAGTGAAGCTGTGTGTTGGACTATAGTCTGTATCACCACTTAGAGTAGATCTGAAGTCTGTGTATTAGGCTATAGTCTGTATCACCTAGATCTATAGCTGTGTATTGGGCTTATACTGTAGTCTGTGTTTAGATCTATAGTCTGTGTTTAGATCTATAGTCTGTGTCACCTAGAGTGAAGCTGTGTATTGGATCATAGTCTGTATCACTTAGATGAAGCTGTGTATTGGGCTATACTGTATCATAGTCTTAGAGTGAAGCTGTGTATTAGATCATACTGTATCACCTAGATCTGATAGTCTGTGTTTGGGTATACTGTATCACCTAGAGATTGAAGCTGTGTGTTGGACATAGTCTGTGTTTAGATCTATAGTCTGTGTGAAGCTATCTGTGTTGGATCATATTCTATCACTTAGAGTGAAGTGAAGCTTGATTGGACATATTCTATCACTTAGAGTGAATGAAGCTATGTGTTGGACATATTCTGTCACTTAGAGTGAATGAAGCTCTGTGTTGGATCTATATTCTGTGTTTATCATAGTCTGTGTTTTTAGAGGAATGAAGCCATGTTGGGAGATCTATAGTCTGTGTATTCTATCACTATAGTCTGTGAATCCAAGTCTGTGTTTAGATCATAGTCTGTCACTTAGAGTGAATAGTATGTGTTGGATCCATATTCTGTCACTTAGAGTGAATGATAGTCTGTGTTTAGACATAGTTCTGTTAGAGTGAAGCTGTGAGATCTATAGTCTGTGTTAGATCATAGTCTGTGTTTAGATCTTATAGTCTGTGTTTAGATCTATAGTCTGTGTTTAGATCTATAGTCTATCACTTGTTTAGATCTGATATGAAGCTCTGTGTTTAGATCCATAGTCTGTGGGAATACTTAGATCTATAGTCTGTGTTTAGATCTCTAGTCTGTGTAGAGTGAATAGATCTATAGTCTGTGGACATATTCTATCAGTGAATGAAGCTGTGTGTAGACATATTCTATCACTTAGAGTGAATGATAGTCTGTGTTTAGTGGGATCATATTCTATCACTTAGAGTGAATGAAGCTGTGTTTAGGACATATTCTGTCACTTAGAGTGA
>NC_068443.1:2878515-2896015 GCF_023373465.1 Oncorhynchus keta | reverse complement strand
GTTCATTCACATAACCTGTATGTCTGATATTAATCAGTTCATTCACATAACCTGTATGTCTGATATTAATCAGTTCATTCACATAACCTGTATGTCTGATATTAATCTGTTCATACAGTCTTAACCTGTATGTCATATTAATCAGTTCATTCACATAACCTGTATGTCTGATATTAATCAGTTCATTCACATAACCTGTATGTCTGATATTAATCATTCATTCACAGTCTGTATGTCATACTGTAGTCTTGGTTACTGTAACCTGTATGTCTGATATTAATCAGTTCATTCACATAACCTGTAGTCTGGTTATGTATACATACTGTAGTCATTTACATAACATACTGTATGTCTGATTTAATCAGTTCATTCACATAACCTGTAGTCTGATATTAATCAGTTCATTCACATAACCTGTATGTCTGATATTAATCAGTTCATTCACATAACCTGTATGTCTGATATTAATCAGTTCATTCACATAACCTGTATGTCTGATTTAATCAGTTCATTCACATAACCTGTATGTCTGATATTAATCAGTTCATTCACATAACCTGTATGTCTGATATTAATCAGTTCATTCACATAACCTGTATGTCTGATATTAATCAGTTCATTCACATAACCTGTATGTCTGATATTAATCAGTTCATTCACATAACCTGTATGTCTGATATTAATCAGTTCATTCACATAACCTGTATGTCTGATATTAATCAGTTCATTCACATAACCTGTATGTCTGATATTAATCAGTTCATTCACATAACCTGTATGTCTGATATTAATCAGTTCATTCACATAACCTGTATGTCTGATATTAATCAGTTCATTCACATAACCTGTATGTCTGATATTAATCAGTTCATTCACATAACCTGTATGTCTGATATTAATCAGTTCATTCACATAACCTGTATGTCTGATATTAATCAGTTCATTCACATAACCTGTATGTCTTGGTTACTGTATACATATATGTACTGTCTGATATTAGTCTTGTTCATTCACATAACCTGTATGTCTGATATTAATCAGTTCATTCACATAACCTGTATGTCTGATATTAATCAGTTCATTCACATAACCTGTATGTCTGATATTAACATCAGTTCATTCACTGTATACATACTGTAGTCTGATATTAATCAGTTCATTCACATAACCTGTAGTCTTGTTCTGATACATACTGTAGTCTGATATTATCAGTTCATTCACATAACATACTGTATGTCTGATATTAATCAGTTCATTCACATAACCTGTATGTCTGATATTAATGTATAGTACTGTAGTCTTGGTTACTGTATACATAACCTGTCTTGTTACTGATACTGTAGTCTTGGTTACAGTTCATTCACATAACCTGTATGTCTGATATTAATCAGTTCATTCACATAACCTGTATGTCTGATACTTATTCACATACAGTCTTGGTTATTCACATAACCTGTATGTCTGATATCAATCAGTTCATTCACATAACCTGTATGTCTGATATTAATCAGTTCATTCATAACCTGTATGTCTGATATTAATCAGTTCATTCACATAACCTGTATGTCTGATATTAATCAGTTCATTCACATAACCTGTATGTCTGATATTAATCAGTTCATTCACATAACCTGTATGTCTGATATTAATCAGTTCATTCACATAACCTGTCTTGTTGATATTAATCAGTTCTTCACATAACCTGTATGTCTGATATTAATCAGTTCATTCACATAACCTGTATGTCTATTAATCAGTTCATACATAACTGTATGTCTGATACTGTATACATACAGTTCATTCACATAACCTGTATGTCTGATATTAATCAGTTCATTCACATAACCTGTATGTCTGATATTAATCAGTTCATTCACATAACCTGTATGTCTGATATTAATCAGTTCATTCACATAACCTGTATGTCTGATATTAATCAGTTCATTCACATAACCTGTATGTCTGATATTAATCAGTTCATTCACATAACCTGTATGTCTGATATTAATCAGTTCATTCACATAACCTGTATGTCTGATATTAACTGTAGTTCATTCACATAACCTGTATGTCTGATATTAATCAGTTCATTCACATAACCTGTATGTCTGATATTAATCAGTTCATTCACATAACCTGTATGTCTGATATTAATCAGTTCATTCACATAACCTGTATGTCTGATATTAATCAGTTCATTCACATAACCTGTATGTCTGATATTAATCAGTTCATTCACATAACCTGTATGTCTGACTGTATTACATAACAGTTCTGGTTACTGTATACACCTGTATGTCTGATATTAATCAGTTCATTCTTGGTTACATAACCTGTATGTCTGATATTAATCAGTTCATTCACATAACCTGTATGTCTGATATTAATCAGTTCATTCACATAACCTGTATGTCTGATATTAATCAGTTCATTCACATAACCTGTATGTCTGATATTAATCAGTTTGGTTCTGTACATACCTGTATGTCTGATATTAATCAGTTCATACATAACCTGTAGTCTGATATTAATAGTTCATTCACATAACCTGTATGTCTGATATTAATCAGTTCATTCACATAACCTGTATGTCTGATATTAACAGTTCATTCAATAACCTGTATGTCTGATATTAATCAGTTCATTCACATAACCTGTATGTCTGATATTAATCAGTTCATTCACATAACCTGTATGTCTGATATTAATCAGTTCATTCACATAACCTGTATGTCTGATATTAATCAGTTCATTCACATAACCTGTATGTCTGATATTAATCAGTTCATTCACATAACCTGTATGTCTGATATTAATCAGTTCATTCACATAACCTGTATGTCTGATATTAATCAGTTCATTCACATAACCTGTGTGTCTGATATTAATCAGTTCATTCACATAACCTGTGTGTCTGATATTAATCAGTTCATTCACATAACCTGTGTGTCTGATATTAATCCTAGGTTACCAGACCATAACCAGATGACACGTTCATAACAGACTGTTTTTTAAATATTTTTTTACAACAATAGAACACGTTTGAATATGTTTCCGTTGCCAAGCAGTGACAGATTAAGACAAAAATGAAAGCGTCTGATTTGTTTCTGAATCCAGCCAGTCAGGTGGCTGAACTAATAATCTTGAACACAACAAAGTCCTCCACGGACCTCATTAATATTTTAGAGTTATTAAATCCAATTATTGTAAGAAAAGCTTTTTTTTTTTTTTTTTAAACCTATTTTCTTCATTGACTGTTCCATCCCATCATTACCCAACGCATCACACCAGAGTTAAAACCTCCGTTTCATTATTAGATCACGTTAGGGCTGTCTGGCTCCCTCTAGTCTCTATTGTGTTGAGGTGTTGAGCCTCTATTGTGTTGAGGTGTTGAGCCTCTATTGTGTTGAGATGTTGAGCCTCTATTGTGTTGAGATGTGGAGCTGTGGAGCTCTATTGTGTTGAGGTGTTGAGCCTCTATTGTGTTGAGATGTTGAGCCTCTATTGTGTTGAGATGTTGAGCCTCTATTGTGTTGAGATGTTGAGCCTCTATTGTACAGAGGTGTTGTCCTCTTTGTTGTGTGCTCCTAAGAAGGATCCCCCCCTAGCAGTCTAGACTAGAGTATAGGTAACATCCATCTTCATGGTCAATAGTATTGTAGCAAAGGAATCCCTCAAGCAAATCGCCTCAGGTGTGGACCACAGGACCACAGTTGGAAGTAAAATAGCCTCATAACATCAAAGATCCACCACCATATTGAACCTGTTTGGGATAAGGGGGAGCAGCATTTTCACGTCTGGATGAAAAGCACACCCAGAGTAAACTGCCTGCTACTCAGTCCCAGTTGCTAATTTTAAATTTTTAAATTTTTAATTTGACCTTCATTTTATTTAACTAGGCAAGTCAGTTAAGAATAAATTCTTATTTTCAATGACGGCCTGGGAACAGTGGGATTAACTGCCTGTTCAGGGGCAGAACGACAGATTTGTACCTTGTCAGCTCAGGGGTTTGAACTTGCAACCTTCCGGTTACTAGTCCAACACTCTAACCACTAGGCTACACTGCATATATGATGTTTGTATGATGTCTGTGAGTATAACACAACTCATATGGCACCACCACCATATTTAACAGTAGTATTTTCACCATATTCATTTTTCTTTGTCTTTTGATGTCCGAACCCACCGCTGGGTGTGACCAAATAACTCTATTTTCATGTCATGTGACCATAGCACCGGTGGCAATCCAAGTACCAATGCCATTTAGCAAACTCCAGGCAGTGCTGTGGTCAGAGGACATGAATATAGAGTTATTTGGTCACGCCTATGATGGGTTTGGCCTTGGAAAGAACGATGTGTCAAGGACGTCACGCTGTTTAGTGAGTATCACTTCCTCTTGATTCGGCCCATACCTGGCGTGACCTCTGCTTTGTTTAGTGAGTGTACCACTTCCTCTTGATTAGGCCCATACCTGGTGTGACCTCTGCTTTGCTTAGTGAGTATGACTTCCTCTTGATTCGGCCCATACCTGGTGTGACCTCTGCTTTGCTTAGTGAGTATGACTTCCTCTTGATTCGGCCCATACCTGGTGTGACCTCTGCTTTGTTTAGTGAGTACGACTTCTTCTTGATTCGGCCCATACCTGGTGTGACCTCTGCTTTGCTTAGTGAGTACCACTTCCTCTTGATTCGGCCCATACCTGGTGTGACCTCTGCTTTGCTTAGTGAGTACCACTTCCTCTTGATTCGGCCCATACCTGGTGTGACCTCTGCTTTGTTTAGTGAGTACCACTTCCTCTTGATTCGGCCCATACCTGGCGTGACCTCTGCTTTGTTTAGTGAGTACGACTTCCTCTTGATTCGGCCCATACCTGGCGTGACCTCTGCTTTGTTTAGTGAGTACCACTTCCTCTTGATTCGGCCCATACCTGGTGTGACCTCTGCTTTGTTTAGTGAGTACCACTTCCTCTTGATTCGGCCCATACCTGGCGTGACCTCTGCTTTGTTTAGTGAGTACGACTTCCTCTTGATTCGGCCCATACCTGGCGTGACCTCTGCTTTGTTTAGTGAGTACCACTTCCTCTTGATTCGGCCCATACCTGGTGTGACCTCTGCTTTGTTTAGTGAGTACCACTTCCTCTTGATTCAGCCCATACCTGGCGTGACCTCTGCTTTGTTTAGTGAGTACCACTTCCTCTTGATTCGGCCCATACCTGGCGTGACCTCTGCTTTGTTTAGTGAGTACGACTTCCTCTTGATTCGGCCCATACCTGCCGTGACCTCTGCTTTGTTTAGTGAGTACCACTTCCTCTTGATTCGGCCCATACCTGGCGTGACCTCTGCTTTGTTTAGTGAGTACGACTTCCTCTTGATTCGGCCCATACCTGCCGTGACCTCTGCTTTGTTTAGTGAGTACCACTTCCTCTTGATTCGGCCCATACCTGGCTTGACCTCTGCCTTGTGTAGTGAGTACGACTTCCTCTTGATTCGGCCCATACCTGGTGTGACCTCTGCTTTGTTTAGTGAGTATGACTTCCTCTTGATTCGGCCCATACCTGGTGTGACCTCTGCTTTGTTTAGTGAGTACGACTTCCTCTTGATTCGGCCCATACCTGGTGTGACCTCTGCTTTGCTTAGTGAGTACGACTTCCTCTTGATTCGGCCCATACCTGGTGTGACCTCTGCTTTGCTTAGTGAGTACGCCTTCCTCTTGATTCGGCCCATACCTAGTGTGATCTCTGCTTTGTTTAGTGAGTACCACTTCCTCTTGATTCGGCCCATACCTGGTGTGACCTCTGCTTTGTTTAGTGAGTACCACTTCCTCTTGATTCGGCCCATACCTGGTGTGACCTCTGCTTTGCTTAGTGAGTACGACTTCCTCTTGATTCGGCCCATACCTGGTGTGACCTCTGCTTTGCTTAGTGAGTACCCCTTCTTCTTGATTCGGCCCATACCTGGCGTGACCTCTGCTTTGCTTAGTGAGTATGACTTCCTCTTGATTCGGCCCATACATGGCGTGACCTCTGCTTTGCTTAGTGAGTATGACTTCCTCTTGATTCGGCCCATACCTGGTGTGACCTCTGCTTTGCTTAGTGAGTACCCCTTCCTCTTGATTCGGCCCATACCTGGCGTGACCTCTGCTTTGTTTAGTGAGTACCACTTCCTCTTGATTCGGCCCATACCTGGTGTGACCTCTGCTTTGTTTAGTGAGTACCACTTCCTCTTGATTCGGCCCATACCTGGCGTGACCTCTGCTTTGTTTAGTGAGTACCACTTCCTCTTGATTCGGCCCATACCTGGTGTGACCTCTGCTTTGTTTAGTGAGTACCACTTCCTCTTGATTCGGCCCATACCTGGTGTGACCTCTGCTTTGCTTAGTGAGTACGACTTCCTCTTGATTCGGCCCATACCTGGTGTGACCTCTGCTTTGTTTAGTGAGTACGACTTCCTCTTGATTCGGCCCATACCTGGTGTGACCTCTGCTTTGTTTAGTGAGTACCACTTCCTCTTGATTCGGCCCATACCTGGTGTGACCTCTGCTTTGCTTAGTGAGTACCACTTCCTCTTGATTCGGCCCATACCTGGTGTGACCTCTGCTTTGTTTAGTGAGTACCACTTCCTCTTGATTCGGCCCATACCTGGTGTGACCTCTGCTTTGTTTAGTGAGTACGACTTCCTCTTGATTCGGCCCATACCTGGTGTGACCTCTGCTTTGCTTAGTGAGTACGCCTTCCTCTTGATTCGGCCCATACCTAGTGTGATCTCTGCTTTGTTTAGTGAGTACCACTTCCTCTTGATTCGGCCCATACCTGGTGTGACCTCTGCTTTGTTTAGTGAGTACCACTTCCTCTTGATTCGGCCCATACCTGGTGTGACCTCTGCTTTGCTTAGTGAGTACGACTTCCTCTTGATTCGGCCCATACCTGGTGTGACCTCTGCTTTGCTTAGTGAGTACCCCTTCCTCTTGATTCGGCCCATACCTGGCGTGACCTCTGCTTTGCTTAGTGAGTATGACTTCCTCTTGATTCGGCCCATACATGGCGTGACCTCTGCTTTGCTTAGTGAGTACGACTTTCTCTTGATTCGGCCCATACCTGGCGTGACCTCTGCTTTGTTTAGTGAGTACCACTTCCTCTTGATTCGGCCCATACCTGGTGTGACCTCTGCTTTGTTTAGTGAGTACCACTTCCTCTTGATTCGGCCCATACCTGCCGTGACCTCTGCTTTGTTTAGTGAGTACCACTTCCTCTTGATTCGGCCCATACCTGGTGTGACCTCTGCTTTGCTTAGTGAGTATGACTTCCTCTTGATTCGGCCCATACCTGGTGTGACCTCTGCTTTGCTTAGTGAGTATGACTTCCTCTTGATTCGGCCCATACCTGGCGTGACCTCTGCTTTGCTTAGTGAGTATGACTTCCTCTTGATTCGGCCCATACCTGGTGTGACCTCTGCTTTGCTTAGTGAGTACGACTTCCTCTTGATTCGGCCCATACCTGGTGTGACCTCTGCTTTGTTTAGTGAGTACGACTTCCTCTTGATTCGGCCCATACCTGGTGTGACCTCTGCTTTGTTTAGTGAGTACCACTTCCTCTTGATTCGGCCCATACCTGGTGTGACCTCTGCTTTGTTTAGTGAGTACGACTTCCTCTTGATTCGGCCCATACCTGGTGTGACCTCTGCTTTGTTTAGTGAGTACCACCTCCTCTTGATTCGGCCCATACCTGGTGTGACCTCTGCTTTGTTTAGTGAGTACCACTTCCTCTTGATTCGGCCCATACCTGGCGTGACCTCTGCTTTGCTAGCACACGTTTGGCCCATACCTGGCGTGACCTCTGCCTTTCTACACGTGACCGCCGGTTCTGAAGCGTCTTACCAGTCTTTGAAAAAGCTGGCTATTCACTGACGCAAGTGGAGACAGGCTGAGGCGTACGTTTCCACACATTCACATGAAGGAAATACCTCTCCCATCTCTACAGAGGAACTCTGGACTCTGTTAGAGTGACCAACGGGGATCTTGGGCCCATGGGCCCTGGCCAAAAGGAGTGCACTATATAGGGAATAGGGTCCCATAGGGCCCTGGTCAAAAGGAGTGCACTATATAGGGAATAGGGTTCTATATGGCTCTGGTCTAAAGTAGTGCACTACATAGGGAATAGGGTTCTATATGGCTCTGGTCTAAAGTAGTGCACTACATAGGGAATAGGGTTCTATATGGCTCTGGTCTAAAGTAGTGCACTACATAGGGACTAGGGTCCCATATGGCTCTGGTCTAAAGTAGTGCACTACATAGGGAATAGGGTGCCGTTTCAGACGCAGTCCCTGACTGAATTAGACGGTTGTTCATTCCACACCATTGACACCATCTTAGTTTCTCTTTGTAATTGTTGCAGTGTGGCAGGTCTAAATGGAGTCTCGCTGTTATGTTCATCTGGTTGGATAAACATTGTCTACGGAACCTGCAGTGTGGTTGACCTTGTCTGCATGAGATTGAAATGACGCCTGCATGTGTTTTGGGGGTAGGACCTTAAAGAGTTAGAGAGAGAGAGTGTGACTGTCACGTTCTGACCTTAGTACCTTTATCGTGTCTTTTTGTGTTAGTTTGGTCAGGGCGTGAGTTGGGGTGGGTAGTCTATGTTCTTTTTTTCTATGTTGTATGTCTGTGTTTGGCCTGGTATGGTTCTCAATCAGAGGCAGCTGTCTATCCTTGTCTCTGATTGAGAATCATACTTAGGTAGCCTGTTTTCCCCATGTTGGTTGTGGGTGATTATTGTCTGTGTTTGGCCTGGTATGGTTCTCAATCAGAGGCAGCTGTCTATCCTTGTCTCTGATTGAGAATCATACTTAGGTAGCCTGTTTTCCCCATGTTGGTTGTGGGTGATTATTGTCTGTGTTTGGCCGGTATGGTTCTCAATCAGAGGCAGCTGTCTATCCTTCTCTGATTGAGAATCATACTTAGGTAGCCTGTTTTCCCCATGTTGGTTGTGGGTGATTATTGTCTGTGTTTGGCCTGGTATGGTTCTCAATCAGAGGCAGCTGTCTATCCTTCTCTGATTGAGAATCATACTTAGGTAGCCTGTTTTCCCCATGTTGGTTGTGGGTGATTATTGTCTGTGTTTGGCCGGTATGGTTCTCAATCAGAGGCAGCTGTCTATCCTTGTCTCTGATTGAGAATCATACTTAGGTAGCCTGTTTTCCCCATGTTGGTTGTGGGTGATTATTGTCTGTGTTTGCTCCTTATGGGACTGTGTCGGTTTCCATTTATTCTCTTATTCTTTTGTTTTTCTGTGTTCAGTTACATTTCATTAAAATTATATTATGGACACTTACCACGCTGCACATTGGTCCGATCCTTCCTACTCCTCCTCAGAAGAGGAGGACGGAAATCGTTACATTGACGTCAACTAAACAACCTCAACGTGAGGCTTTAAAAAAAAAACATTGACACATTTGACCCATACATCTAGAAATCACCAGCAGTTTACTGTGTCTTTACTATGAACCACCAGACAGCTATTTACTGCAGTCCTGCGTTCTCATGTCTTTATCATGAACCACCAGACAGCTATTTACTGCAGTCCTGCGTTCTCATGTCTTTATCATGAACCACCAGACAGCTATTTATTGCCGTCCTGCGTTCTCATGTCTTTACTATGAACCACCAGACAGCTATTTACTGCAGTCCTGCGTTCTCATGTCTTTATCATGAACCACCAGACAGCTATTTACTGCAGTCCTGCGTTCTCATGTCTTTATCATGAACCACCAGACAGCTATTTACTGCAGTCCTGCATTCTCATGTCTTTACTCTGATCCACCAGACAGCTATTTACTGCAGTCCTGCATTCTCATGTCTTTATCATGAACCACCAGACAGCTATTTACTGCAGTCCTGCATTCTCATGTCTTTACTCTGATCCACCAGACAGCTATTTACTGCAGTCCTGCATTCTCATGTCTTTATCATGAACCACCAGACAGCTATTTACTGCAGTCCTGCATTCTCATGTCTTTACTCTGATCCACCAGACAGCTATTTACTGCAGTCCTGCATTCTCATGTCTTTACTCTGATCCACCAGACAGCTATTTACTGCAGTCCTGCATTCTCATGTCTTTACTCTGATCCACCAGACAGCTATTTACTGCAATCCTGCATTCTCATGTCTTTACTCTGATCCACCAGACAGCTATTTACTGCAGTCCTGCATTCTCATGTCTTTATCATGAACCACCAGACAGCTATTTACTGCAGTCCTGCATTCTCATGTCTTTACTCTGATCCACCAGACAGCTATTTACTGCAGTCCTGCATTCTCATGTCTTTACTCTGATCCACCAGACAGCTATTTACTGCAGTCCTGCATTCTCATGTCTTTACTCTGATCCACCAGACAGCTATTTACTGCAATCCTGCATTCTCATGTCTTTACTCTGATCCACCAGACAGCTATTTACTGCAGTCCTGCATTCTCATGTCTTTACTATGAACCACCAGACAGCTATTTACTGCAGTCCTGCATTCTCATGTCTTTACTCTGATCCACCAGACAGCTATTTACTGCAGTCCTGCATTCTCATGTCTTTACTCTGATCCACCAGACAGCTATTTACTGCAATCCTGCATTCTCATGTCTTTACTCTGATCCACCAGACAGCTATTTACTGCAGGCCTGCATTCTCATGTCTTTACTATGAACCACCAGACAGCTATTTACTGCAGTCCTGCATTCTCATGTCTTTACTCTGATCCACCAGACAGCTATTTACTGCAGTCCTGCATTCTCATGTCTTTACTCTGATCCACCAGACAGCTATTTACTGCAGTCCTGCATTCTCATGTCTTTACTCTGATCCACCAGACAGCTATTTACTGCAGTCCTGCGTTCTCATTCCTTCCCACCCAGGTCTATCCTGTTAACATCGACTACTGGAGGACGTGTGTCTATAGAGACAGAACCAGCTCTCCCACGCCCCAAACTCTCTCTCTCTCTCTCTCTCATACATACACACACACGCACACACACACACACACACACACACACACACACACACACACACACACACACACACACACACACACACACACACACACACAGCCGAGACGGAGCATTTTGCGTCTTGCTTTTAACATTGAAAGTTTACTTTTGTTACAGGTGCAATAACGAAAGCCCTTTTAAGTCAGGGTGAAAATTCTTTAGGAAAAATATTGACTCTAGCGTTGTGGGGCTGAGTATTGATCCAGGCCTCTGGCTTTACAGCATCTGTAAAAGATGGATAGATCGCTTTGAAATGCACTGTGTGGGAATATAGAAAGGAATTAAAAGACCATTGTGTGTTCTCACTCAGGAATATATTGTTTAATGACATATCTAGTATCTACTGGCCACATTTTAGCTTCAAAGCCTGTGTTTGTGTCCCAAATAACACCCAATACCCGATTGGGCTCTGGTCAAATGTAGTGCACTATATAGGGATTAGGGTCCCATTTGTGAGTTGTGTTTTCTCTGTTGAATAGAGCAGTGTTGAAAGTGTGGATGGTAGATGGTGTGTTGTGTATTCATCTTCAGTCCCACAGTGCCAGCTACTGAAGACTCTTTCATGAAAAGTTTAATCTGGTTCAGATAGTTTTGTGGGGAATTGTGAGTACTTCAGGCAGTATGACTAGTGAGGACATCGGGCAGTATGACTTGTGAGGATATCAGGCAGTATGACTTGTGAGGACATCAGGCAGTACGACTTGTGAGAACATCAGGCAGTATGACTTGTGGGCAGTATGACTAGTGAGGACATCAGGCAGTATGACTTGTGAGGACATCAGGCAGTATGACTTGTGAGGACATCGGGCAGTATAATTTGTGAGGACATCGGGCAGTATGATTTGTGAGGACATCGGGCAGTATGATTTGTGAGGACATCGGGCAGTATGATTTGTGAGGACATCGGGCAGTATGATTTGTGAGGACATCGGGCAGTATGACTTGTGGGCAGTATGACTAGTGAGGACATCAGGCAGTATGATTTGTGAGGACATCGGGCAGTATGATTTGTGAGGACATCGGGCAGTATGACTTGTGGGCAGTATGACTAGTGAGGACATCAGGCAGTATGATTTGTGAGGACATCGGGCAGTATGATTTGTGAGGACATCAGGCAGTATGATTTGTGAGGACATCGGGCAGTATGATTTGTAAGGACATCAGGCAGTATGATTTGTGAGGACATCAGGCAGTATGATTTGTGAGGACATCGGGCAGTATGATTTGTGAGGACATTGGGCAGTATGACTAGTGAGGACATCGGGCAGTATGATTTGTGAGGACATCGGGCAGTATGATTTGTGAGGACATCAGGCAGTATGATTTGTGAGGACATCGGGCAGTATGATTTGTGAGGACATCAGGCAGTATGATTTGTGAGGACATCAGGCAGTATGATTTGTGAGGACATCAGGCAGTATGATTTGTGAGGACATCAGGCAGTATGATTTGTGAGGACATCAGGCAGTATGATTTGTGAGGACATCAGGCAGTATGATTTGTGAGGACATCAGGCAGTATGATTTGTGAGGACATCAGGCAGTATGATTTGTGAGGACATCAGGCAGTATGATTTGTGAGGACATCAGGCAGTATGATTTGTGAGGACATCAGGCAGTATGATTTGTGAGGACATCAGGCAGTATGATTTGTAAGGACATCGGGCAGTATGATTTGTGAGGACATCAGGCAGTATGATTTGTGAGGACATCAGGCAGTATGATTTGTGAGGACATTGGGCAGTATGATTTGTGAGGACATCAGGCAGTATGATTTGTGAGGACATCAGGCAGTATGATTTGTAAGGACATCGGGCAGTATGATTTGTGAGGACATCAGGCAGTATGATTTGTGAGGACATCAGGCAGTATGATTTGTGAGGACATAGAATAGAATATAACTGTATTGTCCATCCAGGATATCACCTTATATTATAAGGATCACATACATGAACACTGAGTGTACAAAACATTAGGAACACCCTGCTCTTTCCATGACATAGATTGACCAGGTGAATCCAGGTGAAATCACTTATTGATATAACCTGTTAAATCCACTTCAATCAGTGTTGATGAAGCCGAAAGACAAGGTGATTGAACGTGAGAGTCTCCACCAGCTCAGATTACCAGACTGTCATATTGAACGTGAGAGTCTCCACCAGCTCAGATTACCAGACTGTCATATTGAATGTGAGGATCCTCTCCCACCAACTCAGATTACCAGACTGTCATATTGAATGTGAGGATCCTCTCCCACCAGCTCAGATTACCAGACTGTCATATTGAACGTGAGGATCTTCTCCAGAACATCCTGGCTGACCCCAAACTCCTTAAATTTCCTGATAAAAAAAAGAAACATATATTTCCAGTCTGCCTTCTCTGTCAAGCCCCAGCTTGTCATCAATATGCGTCCCGAGGAATATGAAACACTCAACCACCTCCACTGGTTGGTCGTTCAGAGACAGTGGTTGGGACATGGGCAGGTTGTTGTCATCGATGATCAGCTCCTTTTGTCTTTTCTACATTGATGTGAAGGGCACTTGACCGGTACCATTCTGGAAGTTTCTTGGTCTGTTTAAAATACCTGTACCCATGTGACGTAACAGCTTTAAAGATAAGAGTCCCACCAGAACCACGTCATCTGCCTACGTGGATAAGCTTCACATTGTTTCCTTGGATCTTCATCTCCTTAGAGTTAGACGTGAACAACAACTGTGAAAGGACACACCCCTGTTTTCAGGGTCAGTTCAGCTTCAGATGGTCTACCAGGGACTTGTTTTATTAAATCAGTTGTCAGATTGTATTACGTTGGGTGTGTGAGCCACATACGGTGCCAGATAGAACCCCCCCCTAGGGAAATATGTGTTGTTGATTAATCTCTTCTGAATGTTTACCAACTCATCAGGAAACCTCAGACGGTTTTTTTGAGAGGCTCAAATTCATATTGGAAAAAGGCCATTTTATCTGTATGTTTTATACAAATAGAATTCCTCTTCTCTGCTCTCATTCAGTGTGGTTAATATGTGGTGTTAGCCCCATTCAGTGTGGTTAATATGTGGTGTTAGCCCCATTCAGTGTGGTTAATATGTGGTGTTAGCCCCATTCAGTGTGGTGATATGTGGTGTTAGCCCCATTCAGTGTGGTTAATATGTGGTGTTAGCCCCATTCAGTGTGGTAATATGTGGTGCTAGCCCCATTCAGTGTGGTTAATATGTGGTGTTAGCCCCATTCAGTGTGGTGATATGTGGTGTTAGCCCCATTCAGTGTGGTTAATATGTGGTGTTAGCCCCATTCAGTGTGGTTAATATGTGGTGTTAGCCCCATTCAGTGTGGTTAATATGTGGTGTTAGCCCCATTCAGTGTGGTGATATGTGGTGTTAGCCCCATTCAGTGTGGTTAATATGTGGTGTTAGCCCCATTCAGTGTGGTTAATATGTGGTGCTAGCCCCATTCAGTGTGGTGTTAGCCCCATTCAGTGTGGTTAATATGTGGTGTTAGCCCCATTCAGTGTGGTTAATATGTGGTGTTAGCCCCATTCAGTGTGGTGATATGTGGTGTTAGCCCCATTCAGTGTGGTGCTAGCCCCATTCAGTGTGGTTAATATGTGGTGTTAGCCCCATTCAGTGTGGTGATATGTGGTGCTAGCCCCATTCAGTGTGGTTAATATGTGGTGTTAGCCCCATTCAGTGTGGTTAATATGTGGTGCTAGCCCCATTCAGTGTGGTAATATGTGGTGTTAGCCCCATTCAGTGTGGTTAATATGTGGTGTTAGCCCCATTCAGTGTGGTTAATATGTGGTGCTAGCCCCATTCAGTGTGGTGTTAGCCCCATTCAGTGTGGTTAATATGTGGTGTTAGCCCCATTCAGTGTGGTTAATATGTGGTGTTAGCCCCATTCAGTGTGGTGATATGTGGTGTTAGCCCCATTCAGTGTGGTGCTAGCCCCATTCAGTGTGGTTAATATGTGGTGTTAGCCCCATTCAGTGTGGTGATATGTGGTGTTAGCCCCATTCAGTGTGGTGCTAGCCCCATTCAGTGTGGTTAATATGTGGTGCTAGCCCCATTCAGTGTGGTAATATGTGGTGCTAGCCCCATTCAGTGTGGTTAATATGTGGTGTTAGCCCCATTCAGTGTGGTTAATATGTGGTGCTAGCCCCATTCAGTGTGGTTAATATGTGGTGCTAGCCCCATTCAGTGTGGTAATATGTGGTGCTATTCAGTGGTGTGGTGCTAGCCCCATTCAGTGTGGTTAATATGTGGTGTTAGCCCCATTCAGTGTGGTTAATATGTGGTGCTAGCCCCATTCAGTGTGGTTAATATGTGGTGCTAGCCCCATTCAGTGTGGTAATATGTGGTGCTAGCCCCATTCAGTGTGGTTAATATGTGGTGTTAGCCCCATTCAGTGTGGTTAATATGTGGTGTTGCCCCATTCAGTGTGGTTAATATGTGGTGTTAGCCCCATTCAGTGTGGTTAATATGTGGTGCTAGCCCCATTCAGTGTGGTTAATATGTGGTGTTAGCCCCATTCAGTGTGGTTAATATGTGGCGTTAGCCCCATTCAGTGTGGTAATATGTGGTGTTAGCCCCATTCAGTGTGGTAATATGTGGTGTTAGCCCCATTCAGTGTGGTAATATGTGGTGTTAGCCCCATTCAGTGTGGTAATATGTGGCGTTAGCCCCATTCAGTGTGGTAATATGTGGTGTTAGCCCCATTCAGTGTGGTTAATATGTGGTGCTAGCCCCATTCAGTGTGGTGTTAGCCCCATTCAGTGTGGTTAATATGTGGTGTTAGCCCCATTCAGTGTGGTTAATATGTAGTGTTAGCCCCATTCAGTGTGGTAATATGTGGTGCTAGCCCCATTCAGTGTGGTTAATATGTGGTGTTAGCCCCATTCAGTGTGGTTAATATGTGGTGTTAGCCCCATTCAGTGTGGTTAATATGTGGTGCTAGCCCCATTCAGTGTGGTTAATATGTGGTGTTAGCCCCATTCAGTGTGGTTAATATGTGGTGTTAGCCCCATTCAGTGTGGTTAATATGTGGTGCTAGCCCCATTCAGTGTGGTAATATGTGGTTCTAGCCCCATTCAGTGTGGTAATATGTGGTGCTAGCCCCATTCAGTGTGGTAATATGTGGTGCTAGCCCCATTCAGTGTGGTAATATGTGGTGTTAGCCCCATTCAGTGTGGTAATATGTGGTGCTAGCCCCATTCAGTGTGATGTTAGCCCCATTCAGTGTGGTTAATATGTGGTGTTAGCCCCATTCAGTGTGGTTAATATGTAGTGTTAGCCCCATTCAGTGTGGTAATATGTGGTTCTAGCCCCATTCAGTGTGGTAATATGTGGTGCTAGCCCCATTCAGTGTGGTGTTAGCCCCATTCAGTGTGGTTAATATGTGGTGTTAGCCCCATTCAGTGTGGTTAATATGTGGTGCTAGCCCCATTCAATGTGGTGTTATCCCCATTCAGTGTGGTGTTAGCCCCATTGTGGCGAGCACCACATATTAACCACACTGTCGAGAATTTTTATAGCCTCAATACAACTAGAAGGAATTGACTGTACATGTAATAACATGTATATAAAGGAAACTATGTCAACATGTTACTATTCCCTCTGCTAAAATGTACTGGAATACAGAACTAGGACAAGTGAACTGGAACCACATTTCGTTATTACCTGGTAAATATTGTATATCTAATAAGGTGAAAGAAAGTACCATACGAACTCATTCATAGAATCCACCCTGTAAAGACCTTTATCATACACAGATTTAAAATAGCTATTGACAACAAATGTATATTTTGTGATTGTGACCCAGAGACTCTTGGCCATTTATTTTGGGACTGTTCTTATGTCAGAAGATTTTGGAGTTAAAAGATTTTTATTTGAAAAGAAACTCTGATATTATGTTTTATTTTGATCCAAATGATACGGAACCTGATTTAACTTTCATTTGTTTATTTGTTTATTCATGGAAGATTCTTTATCCATAAAATGAAGAGGCCGCAAACAACAAACAACCTTTTCACATTATGTAACATTGAATTTGAATATTATTTTAGACATTATCAGTAAATGTAAAAACAACAAAAAAGATATACGCACCAAAAAAACGTCTTGACAAATTGAATATGTGTTGCTATGTGTTGTTTTCATAGTAGCTGAGTCTAGTGTGTTGCTATGTGTTGTTTTCATAGTAGCTGAGTCCAGTGTGTTGCTATGTGTTGTTTTCATAGTAGCTGAGTCTAGTGTGTTGCTATGTGTTGTTTTCATAGTAGCTGAGTCTAGTGTGTTGCTATGTGTTGTTTACATAGTAGCTGAGTCTAGTGTGTTGCTATGTGTTGTTTTAACAGTAGCTGAGTCCAGTGTGTTGCTATGTTTTGTTTTCATAGTAGCTGAGTCTAGTGTGTTGCTATGTGTTGTTTTCATAGTAGCTGAGTCTAGTGTGTTGCTATGTGTTGTTTTAACAGT
>NC_068443.1:2853515-2871015 GCF_023373465.1 Oncorhynchus keta | reverse complement strand
TTAACTGCCTTTAAAAGGGGCAGGACGACAGATGTTTACCTTGTCAGCTTGGGGATTCGATCTTTTAACATTCCGGTTACTAGACCAATGCTGTAACAACTAGGCTACCTGCGACCCCATTATTCATTGAGAGTTCAATCGATTTTATTAATGTAGTGCCTTTATTCCAACTATGAAACAGACAGCATGTGTGTTGGAACAGCTTCTATTATAATGACAAAATAAAATAAAGACCCCAACCACCAAGATCCTCAACCACCAAGATCCTCAACCACCAATATCCTCAACCACCAAGACCCCAACCACCAAGATCCTCAACCACCAAGACCCCAACCACCAAGACCCCAACCACCAAGATCCTCAACCACCAAGATCCCAACCACCAAGATCCTCAACCACCAAGACCCCAACCACCAAGACCCCAACCACCAAGATCCTCAACCACCAAGACCCCAACCACCAAGACCCCAACCACCAAGATCCTCAACCACAAAGACCTCAACCACCAAGACCCCAACCACCAAGACCCCAACCACCAAGATCCTCAACCACCAAGACCCCAACCACCAAGATCCTCAACCACCAAAGTCCCCCACCACCAAGACCCCAAACACCAAGATCCTCAACTACCAAGACCCCAAACACCAAGATCCTCAACCACCAAGACCCCAACCACCAAGATCCTCAACCACCAAGATCCTCAACCACCAAGACCCCAACCACCAAGACCCCAACCACCAAGATCCTCAACCACCAAGACCCCAACCACCAAGACCCCAACCACCAAGACACACTGTCAGCAAGACAGTTATTGCCTGGCTGACAAGGTCTGCATCTTCACACAATGGCACAAGTTGGGATTTCATTTAGCTGTTATTCCTTGTCCTAACAGTCGACACATCACTTGCTCGCATCACTTCCCACAAACAAGTCGCTTGCAGGTGTCACAGGTTTCTTGGGGTTTCTGTTCTTTGAGCATCTGGCCACCTGGAACTGTCTCCTCCCTGGGAACTGTGTGCAATTTAGCTCCCGCAGCAGCAGCTGGCGTGGAATCTTTTCTGCTGCCTTGGTCCTTATACGTCTGTCATGTAGCCTGTTGTGCCAGACTCATGACGAAGTATCTCCTAGGCATGGTGTCGTTCATACACTGCTTGAACAACACGTTGTGCGTTGATAGCAGGGAGCTCAGCTCCAAAAAGCAAGTCCTGCAGGCTCTAGTTTTATCTTATCTTGATTATTGTCCAGTCATATGGTCAAGAGTTGCAAAGAAGGACCTGGTTATTAAGCTGCAGCCAGCCCCAGAACAGAGGGGCACGTCTTGCTCTTCATTGTAATCAGAGGGCTGATATAAATACTATGCTAGTCTCTCTTGGCTAAGAGTTGAGGAGAGACTGACTGCACCTCTCCCCTATTTGACCACTTCTTGTTATTTATAAGAAACAGAAATGTATTGAAAGTTCAAAATCGTTTGCATAGTCAACTTACACACAGCACTGACACACACACTCACCCCCACCTGACATGTCACCAGGGGTCTTTCACAGTCCCCAAATCCAGAACAAATTCAAGAAAGCATACAGTATTTTACATTTACATTTAAGTCATTTAGCAGACGCTCTTATCCAGAGCGACTTACAAATTGGTGCATTCACCTTATGACATCCAGTGGAACAGCCACTTTACACTAGTGCATCTAAATCTTTTAGGGGTGGGGGTGGTGAGAAGGATTACTTATCCTATCCTAGGTATTCCTATTGCAGGTAACTAGGTTCCATCTCATATAGATAGTTTGTGTGTGTATTGCTATTGATATGTAGGCTACGTGTCCCTTTTTAAATATATATTTTTTTATTTCATGTAGTTTTGTCCTTGGGCTGTTCTTGCCTATTAATATGTTTCATGTTTTGTGACACCAGGAAGAGTCGCTGCTACGTTTTTTCAATTAAAAACTAAACAAACAAAAAAAAAAAAGACCAAATAGCAGTCAAATCAAGCATGTTGTAGAACACAGCAACAGACCAACGACGGGAGCCTCCTTACAGCCGTCTGATCCATTGTCTGCTTCCCCTCTCTCTCTCCATTTATACCCATCATACTGTACTTCATTTATTTCAATCTGTTGTTAAATGTGTGAAATTAGGTTCAGTGTAGTTTCCAGGCAATTATCAGGGTGAATAACTGGGCATGGCACCTTCAACTATTGGAAGAAGGAGGCCCTATAGATGTAGGATCTTAATTTGATCGCCCTGTTGCAGGACATTTTTTAAAGTGTAGTCTCTTTTAGGTTTAAAAAGGCTTCTGAAGTTTGTAATTTCCACTTTGAAATGCCAGACTTAATTTTTACCGTACGAAAAAATGTATAAACCCATACAAAAATGTCCATTAATTATAATCCACATAATAATTCACATTTTCTGTTGCTGCAGGATACATTTTCATGCTGTAAAAAATGCTGTAAAAAAGTAAAAAAGTGGCTAATAATTCACATTTCCTGTTGCTGCAGGATACATTTTCATGCTGTAAAAAAGTGGCTCAAATTAAGATCCTACATCTGTACTGTCAGGAGAAGGAGGGGCAAAACTGTCCCCCTAAAAGTGGTTTATAACTCCAATTGTGTTTGTGATAGTGATTCTAACAATGCCAGTGTGTTATATAGACTGATTTAGTGAAAGTCAAGGATGGAGGGGGGCATAACTTTGAAATGGCAGAGTAATAAATCAGTTAAATTGATGAGCAGTTCAAATGACTGCCTCAGAGGTTGTAGTGTTGACCAAATGACTGCCTCAGAGGTTGTAGTGTTGACCAAATGACTGCCTCAGAGGATGTAGTGTTGACCAAATGACTGCCTCAGAGGATGTAGTGTTGACCAAATGACTACCTCAGAGGATGTAGTGTTGACCAAATGACTGCCTCAGAGGTTGTAGTGTTGACCAAATGACTGCCTCAGAGGATGTAGTGTTGTCTAAATGACTGCCTCAGAGGATGTAGTGTTGACCAAATGACTGCCTCAGAGGTTGTAGTGTGACTGCCTCAGAGGATGTAGTGTTGTCTAAATGACTGCCTCAGAGGATGTAGTGTTGACCAAATGACTGCCTCAGAGGATGTAGTGTTGACTAAATGACTGCCTCAGAGGATGTAGTGTTGTCCAAATGACTACCTCAGAGGTTGTAGTGTTGACCAAATGACTGCCTCAGAGGTTGTAGTGTGACTGCCTCAGAGGATGTAGTGTTGTCTAAATGACTGCCTCAGAGGATGTAGTGTTGACCAAATGACTGCCTCAGAGGATGTAGTGTTGACTAAATGACTGCCTCAGAGGATGTAGTGTTGTCCAAATGACTGCCTCAGAGGTTGTAGTGTTGTCCAAATGACTACCTCAGAGGATGTAGTGTTGACCAAATGACTGCCTCAGAGGATGTAGTGTTGACCAAATGACTGCCTCAGAGGATGTAGTGTGACTGCCTCAGAGGTTGTAGTGTTGACCAAATGACTGCCTCAGAGGATGTAGTGTTGACCAAATGACTGCCTCAGAGGATGTAGTGTGACTGCCTCAGAGGTTGTAGTGTTGACCAAATGACTGCCTCAGAGGATGTAGTGTTGTCTAAATGACTGCCTCAGAGGTTGTAGTGTTGACCAAATGACTGCCTCAGAGGTTGTAGTGTTGACCAAATGACTGCCTCAGAGGTTGTAGTGTGACTGCCTCAGAGGATGTAGTGTGACTGCCTCAGAGGATGTAGTGTGACTAAATGACTGCCTCAGAGGTTGTAGTGTTGACTAAATGACTACCTCAGAGGATGTAGTGTTGACCAAATGACTGCCTCAGAGGTTGTAGTGTTGTCTAAATGACTGCCTCAGAGGTTGTAGTGTTGACCAAATGACTGCCTCAGAGGTTGTAGTGTTGACCAAATGACTGCCTCAGAGGTTGCAGTGTTGACCAAATGACTGCCTCAGAGGATGTAGTGTTGACCAAATGACTGCCTCAGAGGATGTAGTGTTGACCAAATGACTGCCTCAGAGGTTGTAGTGTGACTGCCTCAGAGGATGTAGTGTTGACCAAATGACTGCCTCAGAGGATGTAGTGTTGACCAAATGACTACCTCAGAGGTTGTAGTGTTGACTAAATGACTACCTCAGAGGTTGTAGTGTTGACTAAATGACTGCCTCAGAGGTTGTAGTGTTGACTAAATGACTGCCTCAGAGGTTGTAGTGTTGACCAAATGACTGCCTCAGAGGTTGTAGTGTTGACCAAATGACTGCCTCAGAGGTTGTAGTGTTGACCAAATGACTGCCTCAGAGGTTGTAGTGTTGACCAAATGACTACCTCAGAGGTTGTAGTGTGACTGCCTCAGAGGTTGTAGTGTTGACCAAATGACTGCCTCAGAGGTTTTAGTGTTGACCAAATGACTACCTCAGAGGTTGTAGTGTTGACCAAATGACTGCCTCAGAGGTTGTAGTGTGACTGCCTCAGAGGATGTAGTGTTGACTAAATGACTGCCTCAGAGGATGTAGTGTTGACCAAATGACTGCCTCAGAGGTTGTAGTGTGACTGCCTCAGAGGTTGTAGTGTTGTCTACATGACTGCCTCAGAGGTTGTAGTGTTGACCAAATGACTACCTCAGAGGTTGTAGTGTGACTGCCTCAGAGGTTGTAGTGTGACTGCCTCAGAGGTTGTAGTGTGACTACCTCAGAGGTTGTAGTGTGACTGCCTCAGAGGTTGTAGTGTGACTGCCTCAGAGGTTGTAGTGTGACTGCCTCAGAGGTTGTAGTGTGACTGCCTCAGAGGTTGTAGTGTGACTACCTCAGAGGTTGTAGTGTGACTGCCTCAGAGGTTGTAGTGTGACTGCCTCAGAGGTTGTAGTGTTGACCAAATGACTGCCTCAGAGGTTGTAGTGTGACTGCCTCAGAGGTTGTAGTGTTGACCAAATGACTGCCTCAGAGGATGTAGTGTTGACTAAATGACTGCCTCAGAGGTTGTAGTGTTGACCAAATGACTGCCTCAGAGGTTGTAGTGTTGACTAAATGACTGCCTCAGAGGATGTAGTGTTGACCAAATGACTGCCTCAGAGGATGTAGTGTGACTGCCTCAGAGGTTGTAGTGTTGTCTAAATGACTGCCTCAGAGGATGTAGTGTGACTGCCTCAGAGGTTGTAGTGTGACTAAATGACTGCCTCAGAGGTTGTAGTGTGAGTAAATGACTGCCTCAGAGGTTGTAGTGTTGACCAGGGCCATAGGGAATAGGGTAGCGTATAGCCTACGCCTGACACACACACACACACACACACACACACACACACACACACACACACACACACACACACACACACACACACACACACACACACACACACACACACACACACACACACACATACACACACACACAGGGAATAGGGTACCGTATAGCCTACGCCTGACATGAAATTGGACTGCCGTGTTGGCTAATGACGCTAATGTGTGTTGTGCTTCGACGGCTGCAGTAATTCTTTACTTTGTCTCAATTTAAAACCCATCTCAGCATCTGCATCTCACCATCTCACCATCTCAGCATCTCAGCATCTCAGCATCTCAGCATCTCATCATCTCACCATCTCAGCATCTCAGCATCTCAGCATCTCACCATCTCACCATCTCACCATCTCAGCATCTCACCATCTCAGCATCACACCATCTCACCATCTCAGCATCTCAGCATCTCACCATCTCAGCATCTCAGCATCTCACCATCTCAGCATCTCAGCATCTCACCATCTCAGCATCTCAGCATCTCACCATCTCACCATCTCAGCATCTCACCATCTCAGCATCTCAGCATCTCAGCATCTCACCATCTCAGCATCTCACCATCTCAGCATCACACCATCTCAGCATCTCAGCATCTCACCATCTCACCATCTCAGCATCTCCGCATCTCAGCATCTCAGCATCTCACCATCTCACCTTCTCAGCATCTCACCATCTCACCATCTCACCTTCTCAGCATCTCACCATCTCACCATCTCACCATCTCATCATCTCACCATCTCACCATCTCAGCATCTCACCATCTCATCATCTCACCATCTCATCATTTCAGCATCTCACCATCTCAGCATCTCATCATCTCACCATCTCATCATTTCAGCATCTCACCATCTCAGCATCTCACCATCTCAGCATCTCAGCATCTCACCATCTCACCATCTCAGCATCTCACCATCTCATCATCTCACCATCTCATCATTTCAGCATCTCACCATCTCAGCATCTCATCATCTCACCATCTCATCATTTCAGCATCTCACCATCTCAGCATCTCACCATCTCAGCATCTCACCATCTCAGCATCTCACCATCTCAGCATCTCACCATCTCAGCATCTCACCATCTCATAATTTCAGCATCTCACCATCTCATCATCTCAGCATCTCAGCATCTCACCATCTCAGCATCTCAGCATCTCACCATCTCAGCATCTCAGCATCTCACCATCTCAGCATCTTATTGCATTATGAATATCGATGCTTATGTTTTTTGGGGGGAGGGGGGATAAAAAGAGTTAAAGCTGAGTAGAAGAATGTTATGAATTTAGAGTATGTGTTCATTCATTACAAGTGTGGAGTTAGAAGGAACAATATCAATTGTGAATGATTCTCTTCTGTCTTTTGTAACAGGTGATTGTGAGTTTGACAAGCCGTTCGCAGCCTGCGGGTACAGCCAGGGGAGAGAGGACGATCTAGATTGGGAACAGGCCAACACCAGAGTGAAGCCCACAGCAGACCCCTGGATGCCAACAGGTAAGCCTGGTCATACTACCGTACAGTAAAAACACATTGTTTATTGATATGCTCAAAGGTAAGACAACTAGTTGACACTGATGGAAATGAGGGTTGTTTACAAACCCAAAACCCAATCCAAAACCCAATCCAAAACCCAATCCAAAACCCAATCCAAAACCCAATCCAAAACCCAATCCAAAACCCAATCCAAAACCCAATTCAAAACCCAATCCAAAACCCAATCCAAAACCCAATTCAAAACCCAATCCAAAACCCAATCCAAAACCCAATCCAAAACCCAATCCAAAACCCAATCCGAAACCCAATCCAAAACCCAATCCAAAACCCAATCCAAAACACACAAAAAAAAACTCCATCGGACTAATAGGATGTTCCACAATATATCATGAATCTCAAACAAATGTTTTGGACCAACAAGAAAGGACCTTATACACGCCAGCTATCACCATGGTTACACATTCAGACTAGTGGGGTAGGAAGTGGAAATGCTGTCACCATGGTTACACATTCAGACTAGTGGGGTAGGAAGTGGAAATGCTGTCACCATGGCTATACATTCAGACGAGTGGGGTAGGAAGTGGAAATGCTGTCACCATGGTTACACATTCAGACTAGTGGGGTAGGAAGTGGTAATGCTGTCACCATGGTTACACATTCAGACTAGTGGGGTAGGAAGTGGAAATGTTATCACCATGGCTACACATTCAGCCTAGTGGGGTAGGAAGTGGAAATGCTGTCACCATGGTTACACATTCAGACTAGTGGGGTAGGAAGTGGAAATGTTGTCACCATGGCTACACATTCAGACTAGTGGGGTAGGAAGTGGAAATGTTATCACCATGGCTACACATTCAGACTAGTGGGGTAGGAAGTGGAAATGCTGTCACCATGGTTACACATTCAGACTAGTGGGGTAGGAAGTGGTACTGCTGTCACCATGGTTACACATTCAGACTAGTGGGGTAGGAAGTGGTAATGCTGTCACCATGGTTACACATTCAGACTAGTGGGGTAGGAAGTGGAAATGTTATCACCATGGCTACACATTCAGACTAGTGGGGTAGGAAGTGGAAATGCTGTCACCATGGTTACACATTCAGACTAGTGGGGTAGGAAGTGGAAATGTTGTCACCATGGCTACACATTCAGACTAGTGGGGTAGGAAGTGGGAATGTTGTCACCATGGCTACACATTCAGACTAGTGGGATAGGAAGTGGACATGCTTTCACCATGGTTACACATTCAGACTAGTGGGGTAGGAAGTGGGAATGCTGTCACCATGGTTACACATTCAGACTAGTGGGGTAGGAAGTGGAAATGCTGTCACCATGGTTCCACACTCAGACTAGTGGGGTAGGAAGTGGGAATGTTGTCACCATGGTTACACATTCAGACTAGTGTGGTAGGAAGTGGAAATGTTGTCACCCATGGTTACACATTCAGACTAGTGGGGTAGGAAGTGGAAATGCTGTCACCATGGTTTCACATTCAGACTAGTGGGGTAGGAAGTAGGAATGCTGTCACCATGGTTACACATTCAGACTAGTGGGGTAGGAAGTGGGAATGCTGTCACCATGGTTACACATTCAGACTAGTGGGGTAGGAAGTGGAAATGCTGTCACCATAGTTACACATTCAGACAGACTAGTGGGGTTGAAGTGGAAATGCTGTCACCATAGTTACACATTCAGACAGACTAGTGGGGTAGGAAGTGGAAATGCTGTCACCATAGTTACACATTCAGACAGACTAGTGGGGTAGGAAGTGGAAATGCTGTCACCATGGTTATACATTCAGACTAGTGGGGTAGGAAGTGGGAATGCTGTCACCATGGTTACACATTCAGACGAGTGGGGTAGGAAGTGGAAATGCTGTCACCATAGTTACACATTCAGACAGACTAGTGGGGTAGGAAGTGGAAATGTTGTCACCATGGTTACACATTCAGACAAGTGGGGTAGGAAGTGGGAATGCTGTCACCATGGTTACACATTCAGACTAGTGGGGTAGGAAGTGGAAATGCTATCACCATGGTTACACACAAACACCCCATATACCTCAAACACCCCATATACCTCAAACACCCCATATACCTCAGATAACCATATACCACAAACACCCCATATACCTCAAACACCCCATATACCTCAGATACCCATATACCTCAAACACCCCATATACCACAAACACCCCATATACCTCAAACACCCCATATACCTCAAACACCCCATATACCTCAAACACCCCATATACCTCAAACACCCCATATACCACAAACACCCCATATACCTCAGATACCCCATATACCTCAAACACCCCATATACCACAAACACCCCATATACCACAAACACCCCATATACCTCAAACAACCCATATACCTCAAACACCCCATATACCTCAGATACCCCATATACCTCAGATACCCCATATACCTCAGATACCCCATATACCTCAAACACCCCATATACCACAAACACCCCATATACCTCAAACACCCCATATACCTCAGATACCCCATATACCTCAAACACCCCATATACCTCAAACACCCCATATACCTCAAACACCCCATATACCTCAAACACCCCATATACCTCAGATACCCCATATACCTCAGATACCCCATATACCTCAAACACCCCATATACCTCAAACACCCCATATACCTCAAACACCCCATATACCTCAAACACCCCATATACCTCAAACACCCCATATACCTCAAACACCCCATATACTACTCAGATACCCCATATACCTCAAACACCCCATATACCTCAAACACCCCATATACCTCAAACACCCCATATACCACAAACACCCCATATACCACAAACACCCCATATACCACAGATACCCCATATACCTCAAACACCCCATATACCTCAGATACCCCATATACCTCAAACACCCCATATACCTCAAACACCCCATATACCTCAGATACCCCATATACCTCAAACACCCCATATACCACAAACACCCCATATACCTCAGACACCCCATATACCTCAAACACCCCATATACCACAAACACCCCATATACCTCAGACACCCCATATACCTCAAACACCCCATATACCTCAGATACCCCATATACCTCAAACACCCCATATACCTCAGATACCCCATATACCTCAAACACCCCATATACCTCAAACACCCCATATACCTCAAACACCCCATATACCTCAAACACCCCATATACCTCAAACACCCCATATACCACAAACACCCCATATACCTCAGATACCCATATACCTCAAACACCCCATATACCACAAACACCCCATATACCACAAACACCCCATATACCACAAACACCCCATATACCTCAAACACCCCATATACCTCAAACACCCCATATACCTCAGATACCCCATATACCTCAGATACCCCATATACCTCAGATACCCCATATACCTCAAACACCCCATATACCACAAACACCCCATATACCTCAAACACCCCATATACCTCAAACACCCCATATACCTCAAACACCCCATATACCTCAGATACCCCATATACCTCAGATACCCCATATACCTCAGATACCCCATATACCTCAAACACCCCATATACCACAAACACCCCATATACCTCAAACACCCCATATACCTCAAACACCCCATATACCACAAACACCCCATATACCTCAAACACCCCATATACCTCAAACACCCCATATACCACAAACACCCCATATACCTCAAACACCCCATATACCACAAACACCCCATATACCTCAAACACCCCATATACCTCAGATACCCATATACCTCAAACACCCCATATACCACAAACACCCCATATACCTCAAACACCCCATATACCTCAAACACCCCATATACCACAAACACCCCATATACCTCAGATACCCATATACCTCAAATACCCCATATACCTCAAACACCCCATATACCTTAGATACCCATATACCTCAAACACCCCATATACATCAAACACCCCATATACCACAAATACCCCATATACCTCAAACACCCCATATACCTCAAACACCCCATATACCTCAAACACCCCATATACCTCAGATACCCCATATACCTTAGATACCCCATATACCTCAAACACCCCATATACCTTAGATACCCATATACCTCAAACACCCCATATACCTTAGATACCCATATACCTCAAACACCCCATATACATCAAACACCCCATATACCACAAATACCCCATATACCTCAAACACCCCATATACCTCAAACACCCCATATACCTCAGATACCCCATATACCTCAGATACCCCATATACCTCAAACACCCCATATACCTCAAACACCCCATATACCTCAGATACCCCATATACCTCAGATACCCCATATACCTCAAACACCCCATATACCACAAACACCCCATATACCTCAAACACCCCATATACCTCAGATACCCCATATACCTCAGATACCCCATATACCTCAAACACCCCATATACCTCAAACACCCCATATACCTCAAACACCCCATATACCTCAAACACCCCATATACATCAAACACCCCATATACCTCAGATACCCATATACCTCAAACACCACATATACCACAAACACCCCATATACCACAAACACCCCATATACCTCAAACACCCCATATACCTCAAACACCCCATATACCTCAGATACCCCATATACCTCAAACACCCCATATACCTCAAACACCCCATATACCTCAGATAACCATATACCTCAAACACCCCATATACCACAAACACCCCATATACCTCAAACACCCCATATACCTCAAACACCCCATATACCTCAGATACCCCATATACCTCAGATACCCCATATACCTCAAACACCCCATATACCTCAAACACCCCATATACCTCAGATACCCCATATACCTCAGATACCCCATATACCTCAAACACCCCATATACCACAAACACCCCATATACCTCAAACACCCCATATACCTCAGATACCCCATATACCTCAGATACCCCATATACCTCAAACACCCCATATACCTCAAACACCCCATATACCTCAAACACCCCATATACCTCAGATACCCATATACCTCAAACACCCCATATACCTCAAACACCCCATATACCTCCAACACCCCATATACCTCAAACACCCCATATACCTCAGATACCCCATATACCTCAGATACCCCATATACCTCAGATACCCCATATACCTCAAACACCCCATATACCACAAACACCCCATATACCTCAAACACCCCATATACCTCAGATACCCCATATACCTCAGATACCCCATATACCTCAAACACCCCATATACCTCAAACACCCCATATACCTCAAACACCCCATATACCTCAAACACCCCATATACCACAAACACCCCATATACCTCCAACACCCCATATACATCAAACACCCCATATACCTCAAACACCCCATATACCTCAAACACCCCATATACCTCAAACACCCCATATACCTTAGATACCCATATACCTCCAATACCCCATATACATCAAACACCCCATATACCTCAAACACCCCATATACCTCAAACACCCCATATACCTCAAACACCCCATATACCTCAAACACCCCATATACCTCAAACACCCCATATACCTCAAACACCCCATATACCTCAGATACCCCATATACCTCAAACACCCCATATACCTCAAACACCCCATATACCTCAAACACCCCATATACCACAAACACCCCATATACCACAAACACCCCATATACCACAGATACCCCATATACCTCAAACACCCCATATACCTCAGATACCCCATATACCTCAAACACCCCATATACCTCAAACACCCCATATACCTCAGATACCCCATATACCTCAAACACCCCATATACCACAAACACCCCATATACCTCAGACACCCCATATACCTCAAACACCCCATATACCACAAACACCCCATATACCTCAGACACCCCATATACCTCAAACACCCCATATACCTCAGATACCCCATATACCTCAAACACCCCATATACCTCAGATACCCCATATACCTCAAACACCCCATATACCTCAAACACCCCATATACCTCAAACACCCCATATACCTCAAACACCCCATATACCTCAAACACCCCATATACCACAAACACCCCATATACCTCAGATACCCATATACCTCAAACACCCCATATACCACAAACACCCCATATACCACAAACACCCCATATACCACAAACACCCCATATACCTCAAACACCCCATATACCTCAAACACCCCATATACCTCAGATACCCCATATACCTCAGATACCCCATATACCTCAGATACCCCATATACCTCAAACACCCCATATACCACAAACACCCCATATACCTCAAACACCCCATATACCTCAAACACCCCATATACCTCAAACACCCCATATACCTCAGATACCCCATATACCTCAGATACCCCATATACCTCAGATACCCCATATACCTCAAACACCCCATATACCACAAACACCCCATATACCTCAAACACCCCATATACCTCAAACACCCCATATACCACAAACACCCCATATACCTCAAACACCCCATATACCTCAAACACCCCATATACCACAAACACCCCATATACCTCAAACACCCCATATACCACAAACACCCCATATACCTCAAACACCCCATATACCTCAGATACCCATATACCTCAAACACCCCATATACCACAAACACCCCATATACCTCAAACACCCCATATACCTCAAACACCCCATATACCACAAACACCCCATATACCTCAGATACCCATATACCTCAAATACCCCATATACCTCAAACACCCCATATACCTTAGATACCCATATACCTCAAACACCCCATATACATCAAACACCCCATATACCACAAATACCCCATATACCTCAAACACCCCATATACCTCAAACACCCCATATACCTCAAACACCCCATATACCTCAGATACCCCATATACCTTAGATACCCCATATACCTCAAACACCCCATATACCTTAGATACCCATATACCTCAAACACCCCATATACCTTAGATACCCATATACCTCAAACACCCCATATACATCAAACACCCCATATACCACAAATACCCCATATACCTCAAACACCCCATATACCTCAAACACCCCATATACCTCAGATACCCCATATACCTCAGATACCCCATATACCTCAAACACCCCATATACCTCAAACACCCCATATACCTCAGATACCCCATATACCTCAGATACCCCATATACCTCAAACACCCCATATACCATATACAAACACCCCATATACCTCAAACACCCCATATACCTCAGATACCCCATATACCTCAGATACCCCATATACCTCAAACACCCCATATACCTCAAACACCCCATATACCTCAAACACCCCATATACCTCAAACACCCCATATACATCAAACACCCCATATACCTCAGATACCCATATACCTCAAACACCACATATACCACAAACACCCCATATACCACAAACACCCCATATACCTCAAACACCCCATATACCTCAAACACCCCATATACCTCAGATACCCCATATACCTCAAACACCCCATATACCTCAAACACCCCATATACCTCAGATAACCCCATATACCTCAAACACCCCATATACCTCAAACACCCCATATACCTCAAACACCCCATATACCTCAAACACCCCATATACCTCAGATACCCCATATACCTCAGATACCCCATATACCTCAAACACCCCATATACCTCAAACACCCCATATACCTCAGATACCCCATATACCTCAGATACCCCATATACCTCAAACACCCCATATACCACAAACACCCCATATACCTCAAACACCCCATATACCTCAGATACCCCATATACCTCAAACACCCCATATACCTCAAACACCCCATATACCTCAAACACCCCATATACCTCAAACACCCCATATACCTCAAACACCCCATATACCAACACCCCATATACCTCAAACACCCCATATACCTCAAACACCCCATATACCTCAAACACCCCATATACCTCAAACACCCCATATACCTCAAATACCCCATATACCTCAAACACCCCATATACCTCACCCCATATATCAAACACCCCATATACCTCAAACACCCCATATACCTCAAACACCCCATATACCTCAAACACCCCATATACCTCAGAACACCCCATATACCTCAAACACCCCATATACCTCAAACACCCCATATACCTCAAACACCCCATATACCTCAAACACCCCATATACCTCAAACACCCCATATACCTCAAACACCCCATAACCTCAAACACCCCATATACCTCAAACACCCCATATACCTCAAACACCCCATATACCCCAACATACCTCAAACACCCCATATACCTCAAACACCCCATATACCTCAAACACCCCATATACCTCAAACACCCCATATACCTCAAACACCCCATATACCTCAAACACCCCATATACCTCAAACACCCCATATACCTCAAACACCCCATATACCTCAAACACCCCATATACCTCAAACACCCCATATACCTCAAACACCCCATATACCTCAAACACCCCATATACCTCAAACACCCCATATACCTCAGACACCCCATATACCTCAAACACCCCATATACCTCAAACACCCCATATACCTCAAACACCCCATATACCTCAAACACCCCATATACCTCAAACACCCCATATACCTCAAACACCCCATATACCTCAAACACCCCATATACCTCAAACACCCCATATACCTCAAACACCCCATATACCTCAAACACCCCATATACCTCAAACACCCCATATACCTCAAACACCCCATATACCTCAGATACCCCATATACCTCAAACACCCCATATACCTCAAACACCCCATATACCTCAAACACCCCATATACCTCAAACACCCCATATACCTCAAACACCCCATATACCTCAAACACCCCATATACCTCAAACACCCCATATACCTCAAACACCCCATATACCTCAAACACCCCATATACCTCAAACACCCCATATACCTCAAACACCCCATATACCCTCAAACACCCCATATACCTCAAACCCATATACCTCAAACACCCCATATACCTCAAACACCCCATATACCTCAAACACCCCATATACCTCAAACACCCCATATACATCAAACACCCCATATACCTCAAACACCCCATATACCTCAAACACCCCATATACCTCAGATACCCCATATACCTCAAACACCCCATATACCTCAAACACCCCATATACCTCAGATACCCCATATACCTCAAACACCCCATATACCACAAACACCCCATATACCTCAGATACCCCATATACCTCAAACACCCCATATACCACAAACACCCCATATACCTCCAACACCCCATATACCTCAGATACCCCATATACATCAAACACCCCATATACCTCAAACACCCCATATACCTCAAACACCCCATATACCTCAAATACCCCATATACCTCAAACACCCCATATACCTCAAATACCCCATATACATCAAACACCCCATATACCACAAACACCCCATATACCACAAACACCCCATATACCTCAAACACCCCATATACCTCAAACACCCCATATACCTCAGACACCCCATATACCTCAAACACCCCATATACCACAAATACCCCATATACCTCAAACACCCCATATACCTCAGATACCCCATATACCTCAAACACCCCATATACCTCAGATACCCCATATACCTCAAACACCCCATATACCTCAGATACCCCATATACCTCAAACACCCCATATACCTCAAACACCCCATATACCTCAAACACCCCATATACCTCAGATACCCCATATACCTCAGATACCCCATATACCTCAAACACCCCATATACCTCAAACACCCCATATACCTCAGATACCCCATATACCTCAAACACCCCATATACCTCAAACACCCCATATACCTCAGATACCCCATATACCTCAGATACCCCATATACCTCAAACACCCCATATACCTCAAACACCCCATATACCTCAAACACCCCATATACCTCAAACACCCCATATACCTCAGATACCCATATACCTCAAACACCCCATATACCTCAGATACCCCATATACCTCAAACACCCCATATACCTCAGATACCCCATATACCTCAGATAACCATATACCACAAACACCCCATATACCTCAAACACCCCATATACCTCAGATACCCCATATACCTCAAACACCCCATATACCTCAGATACCCCATATACCTCAAACACCCCATATACCTCAGATACCCCATATACCTCAGATAACCATATACCACAAACACCCCATATACCTCAAACACCCCATATACCTCAGATACCCCATATACCTCAAACACCCCATATACCTCAAACACCCCATATACCACAAACACCCCATATACCTCAGATACCCCATATACCTCAAACACCCCATATACCTCAAACACCCCATATACCTCAGATAACCATATACCACAAACACCCCATATACCTCAAACACCCCATATACCTCAAACACCCCATATACCTCAAACACCCCATATACCTCAAACACCCCATATACCTCAAACACCCCATATACCACAAACACCCCATATACCTCAAACACCCCATATACCTCAAACACCCCATATACCTCAAACACCCCATATACCTCAGATACCCATATACCTCAAACACCCCATATACCTCAGATACCCCATATACCTCAAACACCCCATATACCTCAGATACCCCATATACCTCAAACACCC
>NC_068443.1:2841015-2843515 GCF_023373465.1 Oncorhynchus keta | reverse complement strand
AGTCACAAGAGCATTAGTGAGGTACTGATGTTGGTCGATGAGGCCGTTCCAATTCATCCCAAAGGTGTTCGATGGGGTTGAGGTCAGGGCTCTGTGTAGGCCAGTTAAGTTCTTACACATCGATCTCGACAAAACATTTCTGTATGGACCTCGCTTTGTGCACGAGGTCACTGTCATGCTGAAACAGGAAAGGGCCTTTCCCAAACTGTTGCCACATAGTTGGAAGCACAGAATTGTCTAGTTTGTCATTGTGTGCTGTAGCGTTGAGATTTTCCTTCATTGGAACTAAGGGGCCCGAATGATGAAAAACAACCCCAGACCATTATTCCACCTCCACCAAACTTTACAGTTGGCACTATGGGGCAGGTAGTGTTCTCCTGGCATCCGCTAAACCCAGATTTGTCCGTCGGACTGCCTGATGGTGAACCATCATCACTCCAGAGAACGCGTTTCCAATTCTCCAGAGTTCAATGGCGACAATCTTTACACCACTCCAGCCGACGCTTGGCATTGCGCACGGTGATCTTAGGCTTGTGTGCGGCTGCTCGGCCATGGAAACCCATTTCATGAAGCTCCCAACAAAACAGTTATTGAAGCTGAAGTTGCTTCCAGAGGCAGTTTAGAACTCGTCAGAGAGTGTTGCAACCAATGACATGCAATTTTTACGCACTACGTGCTTTGGCACTCCGCGGTCCCGCTCTGTGAGCTTGCGTGGCCTACCACCTTCCGGCTGAGCCGTTGTTGCTCCTAGACGCTTTCACTTCACAGTAACAGAACTTACAGTAGCAGACTCTCCACAGAAGTTAACCGGGGCAGCTCTAACAGGGCAGAAACTATAACGGTGCCATGTTGAAAAGTCACTGAGCACTTCAGTAAGGCCATTCTACTACCAATGTTTGTCTATGGAGATTGCATGGCTGGGTGCTGGATTTTATACACCTGTCAACAACGGGGCTGTGGCTGAAATACCCGAATCCACTCATTTGAAGGGGTGCCCTCTTACTGCTGTATATATAGTGTAGTTAGTCATCATACTGCTGTATAGATAGTGTAGTCTGTGTAACTGTAAACTCAAAAGTGTATTCACATGTGAAGCTCCTAAATAACATCTGGTGCAACCAATTACCTTCAGAAGTCACCTAATTAGTTAAATAAAGTCCACCTGTTTGCAATCTAAGTGTCACCTGATCTGTCACATTAAATCCATTATTAAAAGAATGAAAGAATATGACACCACAGCAAACCTGCGAAGAGAGGGCCACCCACCAAAACTCACAGACCAGGCAAGGAGGACATTAATCAGAGAGGCAACAAAGAGACCAAAAATAACCCTGAAGGAGCTGAAAAGCTCCACAGCAGAGATTGGAGTATCTGTCCATCGGGCCACTTTAAGCTGTACACTCCAGAGTTGGACTTTACAGAAGGGTGGCCAGAAATAGCCATGGCTAGACGAAAACAATAAGCAAGCACGTTTGGTGTTCGCCAAAAGGCATGTGGGAGAGGAGAGGAGAGGAGAGGAGAGGAAGAGAGAGGAAGAGAGAGGAAGAGAGAGGAGAGGAGAGGAGAGGAAGAGAGAGGAAGAGAGAGGAGAGGAGAGGAGAGGAGAGGAGATGAGAGGAGAGGAGAGGAGAGGCATGTGGGAGACTTCCCAATCATATGGAAGAAGGTCCTCTGGTCATATGAGACAAACATTTCGCTTTTTGGCCATCAACGCTATGTCTGGCGCCAACCCAACACCTCTCATCACCCGGAGAACACCATCCCGGCAGGGAAACTGGTCAGAACTGAATGCCAAGGGGGTGAATACTGTTGCAAGCCACTGAATTCCCAACATAATGCACTACTTTAGCCCAGATTCCTGTGGGTCCCTATCCCCTATATAGTGCACTACTTTAGACCAGAGTCCTATAGTTCCCTATTCCCTATATCGTGCACTACTTTAGACCAGAGTCCTATAGATCCCTATTCCCTATATTGTGCACTACTTTAGCTTAGCCCAGATTCCTAAGGGTCCCTATTCCCTATATAGTGCACTACTTTAGACCAGAGCCCTATGGGACCCTATTCCCTATATAGTGCACTACTTTAGACCAGAGAACTATGGGACCCTATTCCCTATATAGTGCACTACTTTAGACCAGAGTCCTATGGGGCCCTATTCCCTATATAGTGCACTACTTTAGACCAGAGCCCTATGAAGGGAATAGGGTGCCATTTGGGAGAATTGGCTTAAAGCAACTGTTTTCTTGAAGCTGTGTCGCAACATTTCCCCTATACCATGTAAGCCAGCCCATAGCAATTTGAGTTCTAGTCCAGTGTTATCCAATGGGGTTGCAGGGCGGGCCCTACGGCTCAGTGGACACATCAGAGAGAGAGAGAGAGAGAGAGAGAGAGAGAGAGAGAGAGAGAGAGAGAGAGAGAGAGAGAGAGAGAGAGAGAGAGAGGCAGGGAGAGGAAGGAAAGTAAGAGAGAGAGGGAGGGAGATGAAGGAGAGAGAGAG
>NC_068443.1:2733515-2836015 GCF_023373465.1 Oncorhynchus keta | reverse complement strand
ACCACCTATAGACCAACTATAGACCAACTATAGACCAACTATAGACCACCTATAGACCACCTATAGACCACCTATAGACCACCTATAGACCAACTATAGACCAACTATAGACCAACTATAGACCACCTATAGACCACCTATAGACCACCTATAGACCAACTATAGACCAACTATAGATCACCTATAGACCACCTATAGACCAACTATAGACCAACTATAGACCAACTATAGACCACCTATAGACCACCTATAGACCACCTATAGACCACCTATAGACCACCTATAGACCACCTATAGACCAACTAGTTGGACTAGTAACTGAAAGGTTGCAAGTTCGAATCACCGAGCTGACAAGGTACAAATCTGTCATTCTGCCCCTGAACAGGCAGTTAACCCACTGTTCCTAGGCCATCATTGAAAATAAGAATTTGTTCTTAACTGACTTGCCTAGTAAAATAAAGGTAAAAAAAAAAACCTATAGACCAACTATAGACCACTTATAGACCACTTATAGACCACCTATAGACCAACTATAGACCAACTATGGACCAACTATAAACCACCTATAGACCAACTATAGACCAACTATAGACCAACTATAGACCACCTATAGACTACCTATAGACCACCTATAGACCACCTATAGACCAACTATAGACCACCTATAGACCACCTATAGACCACCTATAGACCAACTATAGACTACCTATAGACCACCTATAGACCACATATAGACAAACTATAGACCAACTATAGACCAACTATAGACCACCTATAGACCAACTATAGACCACCTATAGACCACCTATAGACCAACTATAGACCAACTATAGACCAACTATAGACCAACTATAGACCACTTATAGACCACTTATAGACTACCTATAGACCACTTATAGACCACTTATAGACTACCTATAGACCACCTATAGACCAACTATAGACCAACTATAGACCACCTATAGACCACCTATAGACCAACTAGTTGGACTAGTAACTGAAAGGTTGCAAGTTCGAATCACCGAGCTGACAAGGTACAAATCTGTCATTCTGCCCCTGAACAGGCAGTTAACCCACTGTTCCTAGGCCATCATTGAAAATAAGAATTTGTTCTTAACTGACTTGCCTAGTAAAATAAAGGTAAAAAAAAAAAAAACTATAGACCAACTATAGACCACTTATAGACCACTTATAGACCACCTATAGACCAACTATAGACCAACTATGGACCAACTATAAACCACCTATAGACCAACTATAGACCAACTATAGACCAACTATAGACCACTTATAGACTACCTATAGACCACCTATAGACCACCTATAGACCAACTATAGACCACCTATAGACCACCTATAGACCACCTATAGACCAACTATAGACTACCTATAGACCACCTATAGACAAACTATAGACCAACTATAGACCAACTATAGACCACCTATAGACCAACTATAGACCAACTATAGACCACCTATAGACCAACTATAGACCAACTATAGACCAACTATAGACCAACTATAGACCACTTATAGACTACCTATAGACCACTTATAGACCACTTATAGACTACCTATAGACCACCTATAGACCAACTATAGACCACCTATAGACCACCTATAGACCACCTATAGACCAACTAGTTGGACTAGTAACTGAAAGGTTGCAAGTTCGAATCACCGAGCTGACAAGGTACAAATCTGTCATTCTGCCCCTGAACAGGCAGTTAACCCACTGTTCCTAGGCCATCATTGAAAATAAGAATTTGTTCTTAACTGACTTGCCTAGTAAAATAAAGGTAAAAAAAAAAACTATAGACCAACTATAGACCACTTATAGACCACTTATAGACCACCTATAGACCAACTATAGACCAACTATGGACCAACTATAAACCACCTATAGACCAACTATAGACCAACTATAGACCAACTATAGACCACCCATAGACTACCTATAGACCACCTATAGACCAACTATAGACCAACTATAGACCACCTATAGACCAACTATAGACCACCTATAGACCACCTATAGACCAACTATAGACCAACTATAGACCAACTATAGACCACCTATAGACCACCTATAGACCACCTATAGACCACCTATAGACCAACTATAGACCAACTATAGACCAACTATAGACCACCTATAGACCACCTATAGACCAACTATAGACCAACTATAGACCACCTATAGACCACCTATAGACCAACTATAGACCAACTATAGACCAACTATAGACCACCTATAGACCACCTATAGACCACCTATAGACCACCTATAGACCAACTATAGACCACCTATAGACCACCTATAGACCACCTATAGACCACCTATAGACCACCTATAGACCAACTAGTTGGACTAGTAACTGAAAGGTTGCAAGTTCGAGTCACCGAGCTGACAAGGTACAAATCTGTCATTCTGCCCCTGAACAGGCAGTTAACCCACTGTTCCTAGGCCATCATTGAAAATAAGAATTTGTTCTTAACTGACTTGCCTAGTAAAATAAAGGTAAAAAAAAAAAACCTATAGACCAACTATAGACCACTTATAGACCACTTATAGACCACCTATAGACCAACTATAGACCAACTATGGACCAACTATAAACCACCTATAGACCAACTATAGACCAACTATAGACCAACTATAGACCACCTATAGACTACCTATAGACCACCTATAGACCACCTATAGACCAACTATAGACCACCTATAGACCACCTATAGACCACCTATAGACCAACTATAGACTACCTATAGACCACCTATAGACCACATATAGACAAACTATAGACCAACTATAGACCAACTATAGACCACCTATAGACCAACTATAGACCAACTATAGACCACCTATAGACCAACTATAGACCAACTATAGACCAACTATAGACCAACTATAGACCACCTATAGACCAACTATAGACCACTTATAGACCACTTATAGACTACCTATAGACCACTTATAGACCACTTATAGACTACCTATAGACCACCTATAGACCAACTATAGACCAACTATATACCACCTATAGACCACCTATAGACCAACTAGTTGGACTAGTAACTGAAAGGTTGCAAGTTCGAATCACCGAGCTGACAAGGTACAAATCTGTCATTCTGCCCCTGAACAGGCAGTTAACCCACTGTTCCTAGGCCATCATTGAAAATAAGAATTTGTTCTTAACTGACTTGCCTAGTAAAATAAAGGTAAAAAAAAAAAAAAACTATAGACCAACTATAGACCACTTATAGACCACTTATAGACCACCTATAGATCAACTATAGACCAACTATGGACCAACTATAAACCACCTATAGACCAACTATAGACCAACTATAGACCAACTATAGACCACTTATAGACTACCTATAGACCACCTATAGACCACCTATAGACCAACTATAGACCACCTATAGACCACCTATAGACCACCTATAGACCAACTATAGACTACCTATAGACCACCTATAGACCACCTATAGACAAACTATAGACCAACTATAGACCAACTATAGACCACCTATAGACCAACTATAGACCAACTATAGACCACCTATAGACCAACTATAGACCAACTATAGACCAACTATAGACCAACTATAGACCACTTATAGACTACCTATAGACCACTTATAGACCACTTATAGACTACCTATAGACCACCTATAGACCAACTATAGACCAACTATAGACCACCTATAGACCACCTATAGACCAACTAGTTGGACTAGTAACTGAAAGGTTGCAAGTTCGAATCACCGAGCTGACAAGGTACAAATCTGTCATTCTGCCCCTGAACAGGCAGTTAACCCCACTGTTCCTAGGCCATCATTGAAAATAAGAATTTGTTCTTAACTGACTTGCCTAGTAAAATAAAGGTAAAAAAAAAAAAAAACTATAGACCACTTATAGACCACTTATAGACCACCTATAGACCAACTATAGACCAACTATGGACCAACTATAAACCACCTATAGACCAACTATAGACCAACTATAGACCAACTATAGACCACCTATAGACTACCTATAGACCACCTATAGACCACCTATAGACCATCTATAGACCACCTATAGACCACCTATAGACCACCTATAGACCTACTATAGACTACCTATAGACCACCTATAGACCACATATAGACAAACTATAGACCAACTATAGACCAACTATAGACCACCTATAGACCAACTATAGACCAACTATAGACCACCTATAGACCAACTATAGACCAACTATAGACCAACTATAGACCAACTATAGACCACCTATAGACCAACTATAGACCACTTATAGACCACTTATAGACTACCTATAGACCACTTATAGACCACTTATAGACTACCTATAGACCACCTATAGACCAACTATAGACCAACTATAGACCACCTATAGACCAACTAGTTGGACTAGTAACTGAAAGGTTGCAAGTTCGAATCACCGAGCTGACAAGGTACAAATCTGTCATTCTGCCCCTGAACAGGCAGTTAACCCCACTGTTCCTAGGCCATCATTGAAAATAAGAATTTGTTCTTAACTGACTTGCCTAGTAAAATAAAGGTAAAAAAAAAAAAAACTATAGACCAACTATAGACCACTTATAGACCACTTATAGACCACCTATAGACCAACTATAGACCAACTATGGACCAACTATAAACCACCTATAGACCAACTATAGACCAACTATAGACCAACTATAGACCACCTATAGACTACCTATAGACCACCTATAGACCACCTATAGACCAACTATAGACCACCTATAGACCACCTATAGACCACCTGTAGACCCACTATAGACTACCTATAGACAACCTATAGACCACCTATAGACAAACTATAGACCAACTATAGACCAACTATAGACCACCTATAGACCAACTATAGACCAACTATGGACCACCTATAGACCAACTATAGACCAACTATAGACCAACTATAGACCAACTATAGACCACCAATAGACCACCTATAGACCACCTATAGACTACCTATAGACCACCTATAGACCAACTATAGACCAACTATAGACCACCTATAGACCACCTATAAACCAACTAGTTGGACTAGTAACTGAAAGGTTGCAAGTTCGAATCACCGAGCTGATAGGGTACAAATCTGTCATTCTGCCCCTGAACAGGCAGTTAACCCCACTGTTCCTAGGCCATCATTGAAAATAAGAATTTGTTCTTAACTGACTTGCCTAGTAAAATAAAGGTAAAAAAACTAAAAAACTATAGACCAACTATAGACCACTTATAGACCACTTATAGACCACCTATAGACCAACTATAGACCAACTATGGACCAACTATAAACCACCTATAGACCAACTATAGACCAACTATAGACCAACTATAGACCACCTATAGACTACCTATAGACCACCTATAGACCAACTATAGACCACCTATAGACTACCTATAGAGCACCTATAGACCACCTATAGAACAACTATAGACCACTTCTAGACCACTTATAGACTACCTATAGACCACTTATAGACCACTTATAGACTACCTATAGACCACCTATAGACCAACTATAGACCAACTATAGACCACCTATAGACCAACTATAGACCAACTATAGACCACCTATAGACCAACTATAGACCAACTATAGACCACCTATAGACCAACTATAGACCAACTATAGACCAACTATAGACCACTTATAGACCACCTATAGGCCAACTATAGACCACTTATAGACCACTTATAGACTACCTATAGACCACTTATAGACCATTTATAGACTACCTATAGACCACCTATAGACCAACTATAGACCAACTATAGACCAACTATAGACCACCTATAGACCAACTATAGACCAACTATAGACTACCTATAGACCAACTATAGACCAACTATAGACCAACTATAGACCAACTATAGACTACCTATTGACCACCTATAGACCAACTATAGACCAACTATAGACCACCTATAGACCAACTATAGACCAACTATAGACCAACTATAGACCACCTATAGACCAACTGTAGACCAACTATAGACCAACTATAGACCACCTATAGACCAACTATAGACCAACTATAGACCACCTATAGACCAACTATAGACCAACTATAGACCACCTATAGACCAACTATAGACCAACTATAGACCAACTAAAGACCACCTGTAGACCAACTATAGACCACCTATAGACTAACTATAGATCAACTATAGACCAACTATAGACCACCTGTAGACCGACTATAGACCACCTATAGACCAAATGACACTTCTAGAGACGTCGTCAGGAGACTGCACTGAAAGACCATGGTACTTCATATTAAACAGGCTCACCCTATAACAGCAAGGGCCTTTTTGATTGGCTGGTGGGCGGCAGAGGTGGCAGAGGTGGCCCAGAGGTGGCAGAGGTGGCAGAGGTGGCCCAGAGGTGGCAGAGGTGGCCCAGAGGTGGCCCAGAGGTGGCAGAGGTGGCCCAGAGGTGGCCCAGAGGTGGCCCAGAGGTGGCCCAGAGGTGCCAGAGGTGGCCCAGAGGTGGCAGAGGTGGCCCAGAGGTGGCCCAGAGGTGGCCCAGAAGTGGCCCAGAGGTGGCAGAGGTGGCCCAGAGGTGGCCCAGAGGTGGCAGAGGTGGCCCAGAGGTGGCCCAGAGGTGGCCCAGAGGTGGCAGAGGTGGCCCAGAGGTGGCCCAGAGGTGGCCCAGAGGTGGCAGAGGTGGCCCAGAGGTGGCCCAGAGGTGGCCCAGAAGTGGCGCAGAGGTGGCCCAGAGGTGGCCCAGAGGTGGCAGAGGTGGCCCAGAGGTGGCCCAGAGGTGGCCCAGAGGTGGCCCAGAGGTGGCCCAGAGGTGGCGCAGAGGTGGCCCAGAGGTGGCCCAGAGGTGGCCCAGAAGTGGCCCAGAGGTGGCAGAGGTGGCAGAGGTGGCCCAGAGGTGCACTTCTTTTGACCGGGTCTCATAGGGTTCTGGTCAAAAGTAGTGCACTATGTAGGGGAATAGGGTGCGGTTTTAGAACGCGGCTATGATGTGGGGGGCCTGGGCAGGGAGTCAGCATGAAAAGGGAGTCCAGGGGTCTACAATCTGCTAATCAAATTCACTGAGACCAGCAGCCGCGGAAATGTCAACGAAGACAGACAGGAGCTGTTCTCACTCTCTGTTTCGCTGTCCTAAATGCTACCCTATTCCTTATACAAGTGAACATTCTGTTTCCCCAGACATTCTGTCTTGTTAGTAACTATGTCCCTAATAGGGCCTTGGTCAAAAGTAGTGCACTATATAGGGAATAGGGTGCCATTTGTTATTAAACCAATGATTCTTACAGGGTTCAAGACCTGAATAGAAGGGAAATAATGAGCTCTTGTAGTTGTTCAATGATATCCTCTCCACTACAAAGGCCATCACTCAAGTTTATAATGAATCTATCCCCAACTTTTAGGCTTTGGTGATTAGGTCCAACTTTTAGGCTTTGGTGATTAGGCCCAACTTTTAGGCTTTGGTGATTAGGCCCAACCTTTAGCCTATAGACTATGGTGATTAGCCCCAGCCTAAATACTATGGTGATTAGCCCCAGCCTATAGACTATGGTGATTAGCCCCAGCCTATAGACTATGGTGATTAGCCCCAGCCTATAGACTATGGTGATTAGCCCCAGCCTAACTACTATGGTGATTAGCCCCAGCCTATAGACTATGGTGATTAGCCCCAGCCTATAGACTATGGTGATTATCCCCAGCCTATAGACTATGGTGATTAGCCCCAGCCTATAGACTATGGTGATTAGCCCCAGCCTATAGACTATGGTGATTAGCCCCAGCCTATAGACTATGGTGATTAGCCCCAGCCTATAGACTATGGTGATTAGCCCCAGCCTGTAGACTATGGTGATTAGCCCCAGCCTATAGACTATGGTGATTATCCCCAGCCTATAGACTATGGTGATTAGCCCCAGCCTGTAGACTATGGTGATTAGCCCCAGCCTGTAGACTATGGTGATTAGCCCCAGCCTATAGACTATGGTGATTAGCCCCAGCCTATAGACTATGGTGATTAGCCCCAGCCTATAGACTATGGTGATTAGCCCCAGCCTATAGACTATGGTGATTAGCCCCAGCCTATAGACTATGGTGATTAGCCCCAGCCTATAGACTATGGTGATTAGCCCCAGCCTATAGACTATGGTGATTAGCCCCAGCCTATAGACTATGGTGATTAGCCCCAGCCTATAGACTATGGTGATTAGCCCCAGCCTATAGACTATGGTGATTAGCCTATAGACTATGGTGATTAGCCTATAGACTATGGTGATTAGCCCCAGCCTATAGACTATGGTGATTAGCCCCAGCCTATAGACTATGGTGATTAGGAGCAGACACTTCAGACAGTGACACTGTGAACTGAATTAAGTCAGGCTATGTGGTCTATGTACCTGTGGAAACATCCACTTAGGTCAGGCTATGTGGTCTATGTACCTGTGGAAACATCCACTTAGGTCAGGCTATGTGGTCTATGTACCTGTGGAAACATCCACTTAGGTCAGGCTATGTGAGCCTGATTTTGCGAGCTTCCATAAACTATTTGCTACATGGATACCAGTCTGGTCCTTTTTCTTTTAAAGATAGATATATGAACTGAATATTACTGTATTACTGCTAATGGTCTATTCTAATGATCTGGTTCAAATGATTCTCAGGGTTTATTTTTATTATATATTCATGTCAGAAATCGTTGTGGTTGTTTCGCTCCTGGAATTACGAGGGAATAAGCAGGAAATGGAATTCTCCAAACAGGATTTCTGGAAAACCACTGGAATTGTGGGAAAGTTACCGGAATGTTGCAACATTAGTCAACTGTAACAAAAGAAAGAGAAAAAGTTGGGCGTACTATTTTAAACCCGGACCCCCCATAGACAATAGTCATTACATGCTTCCCATGCCCTGGGCTAATGTGTATGTATGCTACCCTGACGAATGACTGCCATACATCACACTCTGCTCTGCCTTACGTACTGCTGTTGTTTATGACAGGGAACAATGTGGTCCTTCTGTAGCTCAGTTGGTAGAGCATGGCGCTTGTAACGCCAGGGTAGTGGTTCGATCCCCGGGACCACCCATACGTTGAATGTATGCACACATGACTGTAAGTCGCTTTGGATAAAAGCGTCTGCTAAATGGCATATATTATTATTATATTAATAGAGAGAAACTTAACAACACACACACACACACACACACACGCACGCTCACACTCGCACGCACACACACACACACACACACGCACCACACGCACGCGCACGCGCACGCGCACACACACACACACACACACACACACACACACACACACACACACACACACACACACACACACACACACACACACACACAGAATGTTTTGATACCAGTGTTTTTATCTGATGACACTCAGTCCGTCGCTGCCGGCTATAAACTAACACATGGAATTGCTTAGTGGCTTGGGATGAGGTAAGGCTTGGGATGAGGTAAGGCTTGGATTGTTAGGTAAGGCTTGGGATGAGGTAAGGCTTGGGATGGCAGGTAACGCTTGGGATGAGGTAAGGCTTGGGATGGTAGGTAAGACTTGGATTGGTAGGTAAGGCTTGGGATGGTAGGTAAGGCTTGGGATGCCAGGTAAGGCTTGGGATGGTAGGTAAGGCTTGGGATGCCAGGTAAGGCTTGGGATGGTAGGTAAGGCTTGGGATGCCAGGTAAGGGTTGGAATGGTAGGTAAGGCTTGGGGTGGCAGGTAAGGATTGGGATGGTAGGTAAGGCTTGGGATGAGGTAAGGCTTGGTATGGCAGGTAAGGCTTGAGATGAGGTAAGGCTTGGGATGAGGTAAGGCTTGGATTGGCAGGTAAGGCTTGGGATGGCAGGTAAGGCTTGGAATGGCAGGTAAGGCTTGGGATGGTAGGTAAGGCTTGGATTTGTAGGTAAGGCTTGGATTGGTAGGTAAGGAACTCGTTATTAGCGAGAGACTGGCTGAATGGTCTTGTTATTATCTAGAGACTGGCTGAAGGAACTCGTTATTATCTAGAGACTGGCTGAAGGAACTCGTTATTATCTAGAGACTGGCTGAAGGACCTCGTTATTATCTAGAGACTGGCTGACGTACCTCGTTATTATCTAGAGACTGGCTGAAGGAACTCGTTATTATCTAGAAACTGGCTGAAGGAACTCGTTATTATCTAGAGACTGGCTGAAGGAACTCGTTATTATCTAGAAACTGGCTGAAGGAACTCGTTATTATCTAGAGATTGGCTGAAGGAACTTGTTATTATCTAGAGACTGGCTGAAGGAACTTGTTATTATCTAGAAACTGACTGAAGGAACTTGTTATTATCTAGAGACTGGCTGAAGGAACTTGTTATTATCTAGAGACTGGCTGAAGGAACTCGTTATTATCTAGAGACTGGCTGAAGGACCTCGTTATTATCTAGAAACTGACTGAAGGAACTCGTTATTATCTAGAGACTGGCTGAAGGAACTTGTTATTATCTAGAGACTGGCTGAATGAACTCGTTATTATCTAGAGACTGGCTGAAGGATCTCGTTATTATCTAGAGCCTGGCTGAAGGAAATTGTTATTATCTAGAGACTGGCTGAAGGAACTCGTTATTATCTAGAGACTGGCTGAAGGAACTTGTTATTATCTAGAGACTGGCTGAAGGAACTCGTTATTATCTAGAGACTGGCTGAAGGAACTCGTTATTATCTAGAGACTGGCTGAATGAACTCGTTATTATCTAGAGACTGGCTGAAGGAACTCGTTATTATCTAGAGACTGGCTGAAGGAACTCGTTATTATCTAGAGACTGGCTGAATGAACTCGTTATTATCTAGAGACTGGCTGAAGGAACTCGTTATTATCTAGAGACTGGCTGAAGGAACTTGTTATTATCTAGAGCCTGGCTGAAGGAACTTGTTATTATCTAGAGACTGGCTGAAGGAACTCGTTATTATCTAGAGACTGGCTGAATGAACTCGTTATTATCTAGAGACTGGCTGAAGGAACTCGTTATTATCTAGAGACTGGCTGAAGGAACTTGTTATTATCTAGAGCCTGGCTGAAGGAACTTGTTATTATCTAGAGACTGGCTGAAGGAAATTGTTATTATCTAGAGACTGGCTGAATGAACTCGTTATTATCTAGAGCCTGGCTGAAGGAACTCGTTATTATCTAGAGACTGGCTGAAGGAACTTGTTATTATCTAGAGCCTGGCTGAAGGAACTTGTTATTATCTAGAGACTGGCTGATGGAACTCGTTATTATCTAGAGACTGGCTGAAGGAACTTGTTATTATCTAGAGACTGGCTGAAGGAACTCGTTATTATCTAGAGACTGGCTGAAGGAACTCGTTATTATCTAGAGACTGGCTGAAGGAACTTGTTATTATCTAGAGCCTGGCTGAAGGAACTTGTTATTATCTAGAGACTGGCTGAAGGAACTCGTTATTATCTAGAGACTGGCTGAAGGACCTCGTTATTATCTAGAGACTGGCTGAAGGACCTCGTTATTATCTAGAGACTGGCTGAAGGAACTTGTTATTATCTAGAGCCTGGCTGAAGGACCTCGTTATTATCTAGAGACTGGCTGAAGGACCTCGTTATTATCTAGAGACTGGCTGAAGGACCTCGTTATTATCTAGAGACTGGCTGAAGGAACTTGTTATTATCTAGAGACTGGCTGAAGGACCTCGTTATTATCTAGAGACTGGCTGAAGGAACTTGTTATTATCTAGAGACTGGCTGAAGGACCTCGTTATTATCTAGAGACTGGCTGAAGGACCTCGTTATTATCTAGAGACTGGCTGAAGGAACTCGTTATTATCTAGAGACTGGCTGAAGGAACTCGTTATTATCTAGAGACTGGCTGAAGGAACTTCTTATTATCTAGAGACTGGCTGAAGGAACTCGTTATTATCTAGAGACTGGCTGAAGGAACTCGTTATTATCTAGAGACTGGCTGAAGGAACTCGTTATTATCTAGAGACTGGCTGAAGGAACTCGTTATTATCTAGAGACTGGCTGAAGGAACTCGTTATTATCTAGAGCCTGGCTGAAGGAACTCGTTATTATCTAGAGACTGGCTGAAGGAACTCGTTATTATCTAGAGCCTGGCTGAAGGAACTCGTTATTATCTAGAGACTGGCTGAAGGAACTCGTTATTATCTAGAGCCTGGCTGAAGGAACTCGTTATTATCTAGAGACTGGCTGAAGGACCTCGTTATTATCTAGAGACTGGCTGAAGGAACTTGTTATTATCTAGAGCCTGGCTGAAGGAACTCGTTATTATCTAGAGACTGGCTGAAGGACCTCGTTATTATCTAGAGACTGGCTGAAGGAACTCGTTATTATCTAGAGGCTGGGAAGGAACTTGTTGGCTGATTATCTAGAGACTGGCTGAAGGAACTCGTTGAAGGATTATCTAGAGACTGGCTGAAGGAACTTGTTATTATCTAGAGACTGGCTGAAGGACCTCGTTATTATCTAGAGACTGGCTGAAGGAACTCGTTATTATCTAGAGACTGGCTGAAGGAACTCGTTATTATCTAGAGACTGGCTGAAGGAACTCGTTATTATCTAGAGACTGGCTGAAGGAACTCGTTATTATCTAGAGACTGGCTGAAGGAACTCGTTATTATCTAGAGCCTGGCTGAAGGAACTCGTTATTATCTAGAGCTGGCTGAAGGAACTCGTTATTATCTAGAGACTGGCTGAAGGAACTCGATTATGGCTGAGAGACTGGCTGAAGGAACCTCGTTATTATCTAGAGACTGGCTGAAGGAACTCGTTATTATCTAGAGACTGGCTGAAGGAACTCGTTATTATCTAGAGCCTGGCTGAAGGAACTCGTTATTATCTAGAGCCTGGCTGAAGGAACTCGTTATTATCTAGAGACTGGCTGAAGGACCTCGTTATTATCTAGAGACTGGCTGAAGGAACTCGTTATTATCTAGAGACTGGCTGAAGGAACTCGTTATTATCTAGAGCCTGGCTGAAGGAACTTGTTATTATCTAGAGACTGGCTGAAGGAACTCGTTATTATCTAGAGACTGGCTGAAGGAACTCGTTATTATCTAGAGATTGGCTGAAGGAACTCGTTATTATCTAGAGACTGGCTGAAGGAACTCGTTATTATCTAGAGACTGGCTGAAGGAACTCGTTATTATTGGTGACACTTGAACACTGCCTTTGCATTACAGATATTCTCCTGGACCTTTTAGCCATGCAGTTCTTAAAGTAGCGCTCAAAAGCCAAAAGCATATCTGAGGTGGGAATATCTGAGGTGGGAATATCTGAGGTGGGAATACCTGAGGTGGGAATATCTGAGGTGGGAGGGGTGGGAATATCTGAGGTGGGAGGGGTGGGAATATCTGAGGTGGGAGGGGTGGAAATATCTGAGGTGGGAGAGTTGGGAATATCTGAGGTGGGAGCCTGAGGTGGGAATATCTGAGGTGGGAGGGGTGGGAATATCTGAGGTGGGAGGGGTGGAAATATCTGAGGTGGGAGGGGTGGGAATATGGCTGAGGTGGAACTGGTTATCTGAGGTGGGAGGGGTGGGAATACCTGAGGTGGGAATACCTGAGGTGGGAATATCTGAGGTGGGAGGGGTGGGAATATCTGAGGTGGGAGGGGTGGGAATATCTGAGGTGGGAGGGGTGGAAATATCTGAGGTGGGAGGGGTGGGAATACCTGAGGTGGGAGGAGTGGTAATACCTGAGGTGGGAGGGATGGTAATACCTGAGGTGGGAGGGGTGGTAATACCTGAGGTGGGAGGGGTGGTAATACCTGAGGTGGGAATACCTGAGGTGGGAGGGGTGGTAATACCTGAGGTGGGAATACCTGAGGTGGGAATACCTGAGGTGGGAGGGATGGGAATATCTGAGGTGGTAATATCCTGAGGTGGGAGGGGTGGTAATACCTGAGGTGGGAGGGGTGGTAATACCTGAAGTGGGAGGGGTGGTAATACCTGAGGTGGGAGGGGTGGTAATATCTGAGGTGGGAGGGGTGGGAATACCTGAGGTGGGAGGGGTGGGAATATCTGAGGTGGGAGGGGTGGGAATACCTGAGGTGGGAGGGGTGGTAATACCTGAGGTGGGAGGGGTGGGAATACCTGAGGTGGGAGGGGTGGTAATATCTGAGGTGGGAGGGGTGGGAATACCTGAGGTGGGAGGGGTGGGAATACCTGAGGTGGGAGGGTTGGTAATACCTGAGGTGGGAGGGATGGTAATACCTGAGGTGTGCCCTTAAAAACATGGGTCAAAGTGCCAATTTCAGTATGCTGCTTTTGGGGACATTTAAGATCAACCAAAATCTGGTTTTAGTGGTAACATGGTTGGTTATGGCAGGGATTTTGACAACGGAAGAGCAGCCTATTCAGCCCTGATGCACATTGCCCATAATGCACATGGAACAAGAGAAATGTGCTTTTTTCTGCCTGTAAACATTGAAAAAGAGAAATATATATCCACATCTAATTTGATTACAAACCAAGCACAGCCTCCCCTCCTCTCAATGAAGGCTGTTTTTTTGTCCGGCCCAATGCATTCGCCAAGTAGTCTAGACTATCAATAAAGGGTTTGGCTCGTGAGACCGCCTGAAATAAATCTTAATCACCAAAGCTTTATTGAAATATCAAGTTTGGCAGCAGCAAAACAGTGAGCAGACATCCTTTTTATCATGGGAGGGGGTTATTTTATCCATCTCCTGTTATTATCTTAGATGTGTGTAAAACCCCTCCATGTAGACTATATGTCCATCATGGAACATAAACCATGTAGACTATATGTCCATCATGGAACATAAACCATGTAGACTATATATCCATCATGGAACATAAACCATGTAGACTATATATCCATCATGGAACATAAACCATGTAGACTATATATCCATCATGGAACATAAACCATGTAGACTATATATCCATCATGGAACATAAACCATGTAGACTATATATCCATCATGGAACATAAACCATGTAGACTATATATCCATCATGGAACATAAACCATGTAGACTATATATCCATCATGGAACATAAACCATGTAGACTATATGTCCATCATGGAACATAAACCATGTAGACTATATGTCCATCATGGAACATAAACCATGTAGACTATATATCCATCATGGAACATAAACCATGTAGACTATATATCCATCATGGAACATAAACCATGTAGACTATATGTCCATCATGGAACATAAACCATGTAGACTATATATCCATCATGGAACATAAACCATGTAGACTATATATCCATCATGGAACATAAACCATGTAGACTATATATCCATCATGGAACATAAACCATGTAGACTATATAAAGATCAACCATCCATCATGGAACATAAACCATGTAGACTATATATCCATCATGGAACATAAACCATGTAGACTATATGATCTTAAACCATGTAGACTATATATCCATGGAACATAAACCATGTAGACTATATATCCATCATGGAACATAAACCATGTAGACTATATATCCATCATGGAACATAAACCTCCATGTAGACTATATATCCATCATGGAACATAAACCATGTAGACTATATATCCATCATGGAACATAAAATGTAGACTATATTCCATCATGGAACATAAACCATGTAGACTATATATCCATCATGGAACATAAACCATGTAGAGAACATAAACCATGTATATATATCCATCATGGAACATAAACCATAGACTACATATGATCATAACAAAACCAAGGTTTTTTAGACCCCTGGGATGATCTTGATTTATTATGGAACATAAACCATGTCTATATCCATTACATGGAACATAAACCATTTCCCACAATAACGGTGATCCATCAGTGGAACTTCATTTCAAATTTATGCACACATTGTCCATCATCAACAGTAAAATGTAACTTTCATCATCCCATCAAAAATGGCAAAACCATTGGACACTGAGAACCGGGGAACAAAACAAGGTGGACTTATTTGTTCATCATGGAACTAAAACCTGTGACTTCTGTGTGATCATGGAACATGAAACCATATAACTGATCATGAACATTATGACCAACGACTAATACCATCAGAAAAAACAGAATATGGACATGGAACAAAACCTACAAATCCAGAGGAACATAAACCAGGTTATTATCATTAACATAAAGGCCAGGCTATATGTCATCATGGCCATTTTATTTTGTAGAAGATATCCAAATCTCCATGTAGACTTTCATCCATCATGGAACATGAAACCATGTGACTATATTGCCATCAGAAACATAAACTCTTGTAACTATATGAGTCCATCAGCAGAACATAAACCATTGCCCATCATGGAACATAGAGATAGACCATTGTCCATCAATCTAAAAGAGCATATATCCATCATGGAACATAAACCATGTAGACTATATATGTCTGACATCCAGTGGAACTCCATAAACCATGTAGACTATATATCCATCATGGAACATAAACCATGTAGATTTGTCCATCATGGAACATAAACCAAGACTATATATCCATCATGGAACATAAAACCATGTAGACTATATGCCATCCATCATATATCCACATGGAAACCATGTGAGCTGACAGCTTATCATTGAACATATAGACTATCCATCATGGAACATAAACCATGTAGATAGCATCCATCATGGAACATTAACCATATCAGACTAATATCCATCATGGAACAGTTATAAACCATGTCAAGGCATGTAGACGGAATATAAACATGTCCATCATGGGAACCATAAGACTTTTTACTCCATCATGGAACATAAAATTTAATATATGTCCATCATGGAACATAAACCATGTAGACTATATATCCATCAAACATAAACCATGTAGACTATATATCCATCATGGAACATAAACCATGTAGACTATATCCATCATGTAACATAAACCATGTATATTTTAAAAATATTTCATTGGGAACATAAACCATTGCTATTATTGTTTTTTTCTTTGGAAAATACCATGTTGCTAAAATAGAAAATATAGGCTACTGATGGTGAATATCCATTTCTTTCATAAACCATGTTAGACTATTTTTATATAACATAAAATTTGTCTTTTGGAAAATTAAAGATTACTGAAGAGCCATGGAAGAAAATATTGACTATATATCCATCATGGAACATATTTGTTAGGTTTTCAGTAGGTTCATGGTTCAGACTATATATCCAAAAATTTTTCAATGAACATAAAGTCCGGCCATGGCTAGCTATATTATCCATCATGGAACATAAACCATGATCTAGACTATATATCCATCATGGAACATAAACCATGTAGACTATATATCCATCATGGAACATAAACCCCTCCATGTAGACTATATGTCCATCATGGAAGGAGAGATGAGATAATCATATTTAGAGACATTACATTTTTTTTCCTTTAACAATTGCTTGTTTTCAGTTTTATTTTATTAAAGAACAAACCCCACAGGCCTACCTGCAGTGTCCTACTCCATTACTAATAATTCACACAGGCCTACCTGCAGTGTCCTACTCCATTACTAATAATTCACACAGGCCTACCTGCAGTGTCCTACTCCATTACTAATAATTCACACAGGCCTACCTGCAGTGTCCTACTCCATTACTAATAATTCACACAGGCCTACCTGCAGTGTCCTACTCCATTACTAATAATTCACACAGGCCTACCTGCAGTGTCCTACTCCATTACTAATAATTCACACAGGCCTACCTGCAGTGTCCTACTCCATTACTAATAATTCACACAGGCCTACCTGCAGTGTCCTACTCCATTACTAATAATTCACACAGGCCTACCTGCAGTGTCCTACTCCATTACTAATAATTCACACAGGCCTACCTGCAGTGTCCTACTCCATTACTAATAATTCACACAGGCCTACCTGCAGTGTCCTACTCCATCACTAATAATTCACACAGGCCTACCTGCAGTGTCCTACTCCATTACTAATAATTCACACAGGCCTACCTGCAGTGTCCTACTCCATTACTAATAATTCACACAGGCCTACCTGCAGTGTCCTACTCCATTACTAATAATTCACACAGGCCTACCTGCAGTGTCCTACTCCATCACTAATAATTCACACAGGCCTACCTGCAGTGTCCTACTCCATTACTAATAATTCACACAGGCCTACCTGCAGTGTCCTACTCCATTACTAATAATTCACACAGGCCTACCTGCAGTGTCCTACTCCATTACTAATAATTCACACAGGCCTACCTGCAGTGTCCTACTCCATTACTAATAATTCACACAGGCCTACCTGCAGTGTCCTACTCCATTACTAATAATTCACACAGGCCTACCTGCAGTGTCCTACTCCATTACTAATAATTCACACAGGCCTACCTGCAGTGTCCTACTCCATTACTAATAATTCACACAGGCCTACCTGCAGTGTCCTACTCCATTACTAATAATTCACACAGGCCTACCTGCAGTGTCCTACTCCATTACTAATAATTCACACAGGCCTACCTGCAGTGTCCTACTCCATTACTAATAATTCACACAGGCCTACCTGCAGTGTCCTACTCCATTACTAATAATTCACACAGGCCTACCTGCAGTGTCCTACTCCATTACTAATAATTCACACAGGCCTACCTGCAGTGTCCTACTCCATTACTAATAATTCACACAGGCCTACCTGCAGTGTCCTACTCCATTACTAATAATTCACACAGGCCTACCTGCAGTGTCCTACTCCATTAGTAATAATTCACACAGGCCTACCTGCAGTGCTCTACTCCAATCGGCTTGTATCCATCCCCACCACTTGTCCGGTTACCGGTTAACCTTTACAGAAGCCTAGGCTTTATCTTGCTTATTGAAAACATACCTCACACATACAACACCCTTTACAGAAGCCTAGTATTTTATACTGAGGAGAAGTGTGACTCATATACGTCTATACTCAATGTCAACACTCCAAACATATCGAGCAAAACCCTGGATTTGATTTACTGCTGCTATCACTCGTTACTGTAACCTATGCTACATAATAAACTGTATTATCAATCCACACTGGACTATAGCGCTACCATTGACCATTGCGTTAGTTTTGTTAAAATAGAGACGTTATTGGTGGTTAAAATTCCCCGGAGCATTTATTTTAACACACGACAGATCAGGCAGTAGATCAACCAATGGGGATGAGTAATCCCCTCTGCTTGATCTTCCACAACAATCAGGCGTAGATATGTTTCAGATCTCCCTCCGGTATTTGGGGACAAAAATGTAGCATTAGCAGCAGGATATGCATTATATCTGTTATATTTACAGTAATGTACAATTCATTCGTGATTGATTTGGTCAAATGGAAAACACACCTCAGCCTTCCATAGGGCCTGTCTTTCCTCAGCCTTCCATAGGGCCTGTCTTTCCTCAGCCTTCCATAGGGCCTGTCTTTCCTCAGCCTTCCATAGGGCCTGTCTTTCCTCAGCCTTCCATAGGGCCTGTCTTTCCTCAGCCTTCCATAGGGCCTGTCTTTCCTCAGCCTTCCATAGGGCCTGTCTTTCCTCAGCTTTCGATAGGGCCTGTCTTTCCTCAGCCTTCCATAGGGCCTGTCTTTCCTCAGCCTTCCATAGGGCCTGTCTTTCCTCAGCTTTCGATAGGGCCTGTCTTTCCTCTGCCTTCCATAGGGCCTGTCTTTCCTCAGCCTTCCATAGGGCCTGTCTTTCCTCAGCTTTCGATAGGGCCTGTCTTTCCTCTGCCTTCCATAGGGCCTGTCTTTCCTCAGCCTTCCATAGGGCCTGTCTTTCCTCAGCCTTCCATAGGGCCTGTCTTTCCTCAGCCTTCCATAGGGCCTGTCTTTCCAAGGCTTTCGATAGGGCCTGTCTTTCCTCAGCCTTCCATAGGGCCTGTCTTTCCTCAGCCTTCCATAGGGCCTGTCTTTCCTCAGCCTTCCATAGGGCCTGTCTTTCCTCAGCTTTCGATAGGGCCTGTCTTTCCTCAGCCTTCCATAGGGCCTGTCTTTCCTCAGCCTTCCATAGGGCCTGTCTTTCCTCAGCTTTCGATAGGGCCTGTCTTTCCTCAGCCTTCCATAGGGCCTGTCTTCCCTCAGCCTTCGATAGGGCCTGTCTTCCCTCAGCCATCGATAGGGCCTGTCTTTCCTCAGCCTTCCATAGGGCCTGTCTTCCCTCAGCCTTCGATAGGGCCTGTCTTCCCTCAGCCATCGATAGGGCCTGTCTTCCCTCAGCCTTTGATAGGGCCTGTCTTTCCTCAGCCTTCCATAGGGCCTGTCTTTCCTCAGCCTTCCATAGGGCCTGTCTTCCCTCAACCTTCGATAGGGCCTGTTTTCCCTCAACCTTCGATAGGGCCTGTCTTCCCTCAGCCTGCAATAGGGCCTGTTTTCCCTCATCCTTCGATAGGGCCTGTCTTCCCTCAACCTTCGATAGGGCCTGTTTTCCCTCATCCTTCGATAGGGCCTGTCTTTCCTCAGCCTTCGATAGGGCCTGTCTTTCCTCAGCCTTCGATAGGGCCTGTCTTCCCTCAACCTTCGATAGGGCCTGTTTTCCCTCAACCTTCGATAGGGCCTGTCTTCCCTCAGCCTGCAATAGGGCCTGTTTTCCCTCATCCTTCGATAGGGCCTGTCTTCCCTCAACCTTCGATAGGGCCTGTCTTTCCTCAGCCTTCGATAGGGCCTGTCTTCCCTCAACCTTCGATAGGGCCTGTCTTTCCTCAGCCTTCGATAGGGCCTGTCTTTCCTCAGCCTTCGATAGGGCCTGTCTTTCCTCAGCCTTCGATAGGGCCTGTCTTCCCTCATCCTTCGATAGGGCCTGTTTTCCCTCATCCTTCGATAGGGCCTGTCTTCCCTCAACCTTCGATAGGGCCTGTTTTCCCTCATCCTTCGATAGGGCCTGTCTTTCCTCAGCCTTCGATAGGGCCTGTCTTCCCTCAACCTTCGATAGGGCCTGTCTTTCCTCAGCCTTCGATAGGGCCTGTCTTTCCTCAGCCTTCGATAGGGCCTGTCTTTCCTCAGCCTTCGATAGGGCCTGTCTTCCCTCATCCTTCGATAGGGCCTGTCTTTCCTCAGCCTTCGATAGGGCCTGTCTTCCCTCATCCTTCGATAGGGCCTGTCTTTCCTCAGCCTTCGATAGGGCCTGTCTTCCCTCAGCCTTCGATAGGGCCTGTCTTCCCTCAGCCTGCAATAGGGCCTGTCTTCCCTCAGCCTTCGATAGGGCCTGTCTTTCCTCAGCCTTCGATAGGGCCTGTCTTCCCTCAGCCTTCGATAGGGCCTGTCTTCCCTCAGCCTGCAATAGGGCCTGTCTTTCCTCAGCCTTCCATAGGGCCTGTCTTTCCTCAGCCTTCCATAGGGCCTGTCTTTCCTCAGCCTTCGATAGGGCCTGTCTAGCATTCACAATATTAGTATCAACATGATACATTTTTCAGGAGTTCTTTTATATTCTATACTATACAGGTCTATATTCTATACTATAAATATCTATATTATATACTATATAGGTCTATATTCTATATTGTACATATCTATATTCTATACCATACAGGTCTATATTCTATATTATACAGGTCTATATTCTATACTATATAGGTCTATATTCTATACTATACATATCTATATTCTATACCATACAGGTCTATATTCTATACCATGGAATATCTACATAGGTGTACAGAGGCCCTTTGTCAGCAACCATCACTCCTGTGTTCCAATGGCACTTTGTGTTATCTAATCCAAGTTTGTCATTTTAAAAGTCTAATTGATCATTAGAAAACACTTTTGCAATTATGTTAGCACAGCTGAAAACTGTTTTTCTGATTAAAGAAGCAATAAAACTGGCCTTATTTAGACAAGTTGAGTATCTGAAACATCAGCATTTGTGGGTTTGATTACAGCCTCAAAATGACCAGAAACAAATAACTTTCTTCTGAAACTCGTCAGTCTATTCTTGTTCTGAGAAATGAAGGCTATTCCATGCGAGAAATTTCCAAGAAACTGAAGATCTCGTACAACGCTGTGTACTACTCCCTTCACAGAACAGAGCAAAGTGGCTCTAACCAGAATAGAAAGAGGAGTTGGAGGCCCCGGTGCACAACTGAGCAAGCGGACAAGTACATTAGAGTATCTAGTTTAAGAAACAGATGCCTCACAAGTCCTCAACTGGCAGCTTCACAAAACACCCGTCTCAATGGCAACAGTGAAGAGCCAAACTCCGGGATGCTGGCGTCTAGAAAGAGTTGCAAAGAAAAATACATTTCTCAGACTGGCCAATAAAAAGAAAAGATTAAGATGGGCGAAAGAACACAGACACTGGACAGAGGAACTCTGCCTAGAAGGCCAGCATCCCGGAGTCGCCTCTTCACTGTTGACGTTGAGACTGGACAGAGGAACTCTGCCTAGAAGGCCAGCATCCCGGAGTCGCCTCTTCACTGTTGACGTTGAGACTGGACAGAGGAACTCTGCCTAGAAGGTCAGCATCCCGGAGTCGCCTCTTCACTGTTGATGTTGAGACTGGACAGAGGAACTCTGCCTAGAAGGCCAGCATCCCGGAGTCGCCTCTTCACTGTTGACGTTGAGACTGGACAGAGGAACTCTGCCTAGAAGGCCAGCATCCCGGAGTCGCCTCTTCACTGTTGATGTTGAGACTGGACAGAGGAACTCTGCCTAGAAGGCCAGCATCCCGGAGTCACCTCTTCACTGTTGACGTTGAGACTGGACAGAGGAACTCTGCCTAGAAGGCCAGCATCCCGGAGTCGCCTCTTCACTGTTGATGTTGAGACTGGGCAGAGGAACTCTGCCTAGAAGGCCAGCATCCCGGAGTCGCCTCTTCACTGTTGACGTTGAGACTGGACAGAGGAACTCTGCCTAGAAGGCCAGCATCCCGGAGTCGCCTCTTCACTGTTGACGTTGAGACTGGTGTTTTGCGGGGACTATTTAATGAAGCTGCTAAAAGTAGTGCACTATACAGTTCTATATTCTATACTATAGAGGTCTATATTCCATGCTATAGAGGTCTATAGCTATACTATAGAGGTCTATATTCCATGCTATAGAGGTCTATATTCTGTACTGTGTAGGTTTATATTCTGTACTCTATAGGTCCATATTCTGTACCTAATAGGTCTATATTCTATACTGTATAGGTCTATATTCTATACTATAGAGGTCTATATTCTGTATTGTACATGTCTATATTCCATGCTATAGAGGTCTATATTATGTATTGTATAGGTCTATATTCTATGCTATAGAGATCTATATTATGTATTGTATAGGTCTATATTCTATGCTATAGATGTCTATATTCTGTACTGTATATGTCTATATTCTGTACTGTATAGGTCTATATTATGTACTTAACAGTGGTATATTCTATACAGGTCTATATTCTTTACTTAACAGGGGTATATTCTATACAGGTCTATATTCTATACAGGTCTATTTTCTATACAGGTCTATATTCTGTCCTATACAGGTCTATATTCTTTACTGTGTGCAGTAGAAAGAGGAAACAGTAACCACCATATGAACGACAGTGTTCTCCGTATTACCTCGTCCTCTGACAACAGCTCTGCCCTTTAAGGACTACACCACACTATATCTATAGTCCCAAATGGCACCCTATTCCCATTATAGTGCAATACGTTCGACCTACAGGTTCTTTGGTCAAAAGTAGTGCACTACACATGGTGTAAGGGGGACCATTTGGGGCAGAGCCTGATGCAGACAGCCCTCAAGTGGAGGGAGAGATCTCTATATTTAATTGGCCTGATGTACCAGATTTTTTTTTAAGAGGGGGAGGGAGGGAGAAGCGAGGGGGGGACACAGTGATGGGGGGAGAGAGAACAAGGGAGATATAAGAGGAAGGGAGGAAGAGAGAGAGAAACAGAGAGAGAGAGAGAGAGAACAAGGGATATATAAGAGGGAGGGAGGGAGGAAGAGAGAGAAACAGAGAGAGAGAACAAGGGAGATATAAGAGGGAGGGAGGAAGAGAGAGAGAAACAGAGAGAGAGAGAGAGAGAGAGAACAAGGGAGATATAAGAGGAAGGGAGTAAGAGAGAGAGAAACAGAGAGAGAGAGAACAAGGGAGATATAAGAGGGAGGGAGGAAGAGAGAGAGAAACAGAGAGAGAGAGAGAACAAGGGAGATATAAGAGGAAGGGATTAAGAGAGAGAGAAACAGAGAGAGAGAGAACAGGGGAGACATAAGAGGGAGGGAGGAAGAGAGAGAGAAACAGAGAGAGAGAGAGAACAAGGGAGATATAAGAGGAAGGGAGGAAGAGAGAGAGAAACAGAGAGAGAGAGAGAGAGAACAAGGGAGATATAAGAGGGAGGGAGGAAGAGCGAGAGAAACTGAGAGAGAGAGAGAGAGAGAGAGAACAAGGGAGATATAAGAGGAAGGGAGGAAGAGAGAGAGAAACAGAGAGAGAGAGAGAGAGAGAACAGGGGAGACATAAGAGGAATGGAGGAAGAGAGAGAGAGACAGAGAGAGAAGAGATTGAGAAACAGAGAGAGAGAGAGAGAGAACAACCCACATACCGGTGTGTCTTGCAAGTAGCATAGCGTAACACAAAGTCGTTATGACTTGATCTTAGACTGGTAAGCTAATTGGTTTGCGATTAGTTGTTCAACTGCTGCTACGGTAGTGTACATATGCGGTCGTTATTCATCTTGATGAACATCAGGGAAGGAATGATCCCAAATGAACTGGCTGGGTCCCAAATGAACTGGGTCCCAAATGAACTGGGTCCCAAATGAACTGGAGTCCCAAATGAACTGGGTCCCAAATGAACTGGAGTCCCAAATGAACTGGGTCCCAAATGGGCTGGGTCCCAAATGAAATGGGGTCCCAAATGAACTGGGTCCCAAATTAACTGGGTCCCAAATGAACTGGGTCCCAAATGAACTGGGTCCCAAATGAACTGGAGTCCCAAATGGGCTGGGTCCCAAATGAACTGGGGTCCCAAATGAACTGGGTCCCAAATTAACTGGGTCCCAAATGAACTGGGTCCCAAATGGTCTGGGTCCCAAATGAACTGGGTCCCAAATGAACTGGGTCCCAAATGGGCTGGGTCCCAAATGGCTGGGTCCCAAATGAACTGGGGTCCCAAATGAACTGGGTCCCAAATGAACTGGGTCCCAAATGGGCTGGGTCCCAAATGAACTGGGTCCCAAATGAACTGGGTCCCAAATGGGCTGGGTCCCAAATGAACTGGGGTCCCAAATGAACTGGGTCCCAAATTAACTGGGTCCCAAATGAACTGGGTCCCAAATGGGCTGGGTCCCAAATGAACTGGGTCCCAAATTAACTGGGTTCCAAATGAACTGGGTCCCAAATGAACTGGAGTCCCAAATGAACTCCCAAATCAAATCAAATCAAATTTATTTATATAGCCCTTCGTCCATCAGCTGATATCTCAAAGTGCTGTACAGAAACCCAGCCTAAAAACCCAAACAGCAAACAATGCAGGTGTCCCAAATGAACTGGGTCCCAAATGGGCTGGGAAATGAACTGGGGTCCCAAATGAACTGGGTCCCAAATTAACTGGGTCCCAAATGAAATGAACTGGGTCCCAAATGAACTGGCCAGTCCCAAATGGGCTGCTGTCCCAAATGAACTGGTAGGATCCCAAAGAACATGACCAAATGTAAATGTTCCCAAATTAACTGGGTCCCAAATGGTCTGGGTCCCAAATGAACTGGGTCCCAAAGTGAAACTGGGTCCCAAATGGGCTGGGTCAGGTGGCTGGGGACAAATGAACTGGGTCCCAAATGAACTGGGTCCCAAATGTAGTGCCTGGGTCCCAAATGAACTGGGTCCTAAATGAGCTGGCTGGGTCCCAAATGAACTGGGAAATGAAAGGAGTCCCAAATGAACTGGAGTCCCAAATGAACTGGGTCCCCTGAACTGGGTCCCAAATGAACTGGGTCCCAAATGAACTGGGTCCCAAATGAACTGGGTCCCAAATGAACTGTGGTCCCAAGATGGGTCCCAAATGTTCCCAAATGAACTGGGTCCCAAACGGGCTGGGTCCCAAATGAACTGGGTCCCAAATGAACTGGGTCCCAAATGAACTGGGTCCCAAATGAACTGGGTCCCAAATGAACTGGGGTCCCAAATGAACTGGGTCCCAAATGAACTGGGTCCCAAATGGGCTGGGTCCCAAATGAACTGGGTCCCAAATGAACTGTGTCCCAAATGGTGTGGGTCCCAAATGAACTGGAGTCCCAAATGAACTGGGTCCCAAAGGGGCTGGGTCCCAAATGAACTGGGTCCCAAATGAACTGGGTCCCAAATGAACTGGAGTCCCAAATGAACTGGGTCCCAAATGAACTGGAGTCCCAAATGAACTGGGTCCCAAATGAACTGGAGTCCCAAATGAACTGGGTCCCAAATGAGCTGGCTGGGTCCCAAATGAACTGGGTCCCAAATGAGCTGGGTCCCAAATGAACTGGGTCCCAAATGAACTGGGTCCCAAATGAGCTGGCTGGGTCCCAAATGAACTGGGTCCCAAATGAACTGGAGTCCCAAATGAACTGGGTCCCAAATGAACTGGGTCCCAAATGAACTGGGTCCCAAATGAACTGGAGTCCCAAATGAACTGGAGTCCCAAATGAACTGGGTCCCAAATGAACTGGGTCCCAAATGAACTGGGTCCCAAATGAACTGGAGTCCCAAATGAACTGGGTCCCAAATGAACTGGGTCCCAAATGAACTGGAGTCCCAAATGAACTGGAGTCCCAAATGAACTGGGTCCCAAATGAGCTGCCTGGGTCCCAAATGAACTGGGTCCCAAATGAACTGGAGTCCCAAATGAACTGGAGTCCCAAATGAACTGGGTCCCAAATGAACTGGAGTCCCAAATGAACTGGGTCCCAAATGAACTGGAGTCCCAAATGAACTGGAGTCCCAAATGAACTGGGTCCCAAATGAACTGGAGTCCCAAATGAACTGGAGTCCCAAATGAACTGGGTCCCAAATGAGCTGGCTGGGTCCCAAATGAACTGGGTCCCAAATGAGCTGCCTGGGTCCCAAATGAACTGGGTCCCAAATGAACTGGATCCCAAATGAGCTGGCTGGGTCCCAAATGAACTGGGTCCCAAATGAACTGGAGTCCCAAATGAACTGGGTCCCAAATGAACTGGAGTCCCAAATGAACTGGGTCCCAAATGAACTGGAGTCCCAAATGAACTGGGTCCCAAATGAACTGGGTCCCAAATGAACTGGAGTCCCAAATGAACTGGAGTCCCAAATGAACTGGGTCCCAAATGAGCTGCCTGGGTCCCAAATGAACTGGGTCCCAAATGAACTGGAGTCCCAAATGAACTGGAGTCCCAAATGAACTGGGTCCCAAATGAACTGGAGTCCCAAATGAACTGGGTCCCAAATGAACTGGAGTCCCAAATGAACTGGGTCCCAAATGAACTGGGTCCCAAATGAACTGGGTCCCAAATGAACTGGAGTCCCAAATGAACTGGGTCCCAAATGAGCTGGCTGGGTCCCAAATGAACTGGGTCCCAAATGAGCTGCCTGGGTCCCAAATGAACTGGGTCCCAAATGAACTGGATCCCAAATGAGCTGGCTGGGTCCCAAATGAACTGGGTCCCAAATGAACTGGAGTCCCAAATGAACTGGGTCCCAAATGAACTGGAGTCCCAAATGTACTGGGTCCCAAATGAACTGGAGTCCCAAATGAACTGGAGTCCCAAATGAACTGGGTCCCAAATGAACTGGGTCCCAAATGAACTGGGTCCCAAATGAACTGGAGTCCCAAATGAACTGGGTCCCAAATGAACTGGGTCCCAAATGAACTGGAGTCCCAAATGAACTGGAGTCCCAAATGAACTGGGTCCCAAATGAGCTGCCTGGGTCCCAAATGAACTGGGTCCCAAATGAACTGCAGTCCCAAATGAACTGGAGTCCCAAATGAACTGGGTCCCAAATGAACTGGAGTCCCAAATGAACTGGAGTCCCAAATGAACTGGGTCCCAAATGAACTGGAGTCCCAAATGAACTGGAGTCCCAAATGAACTGGGTCCCAAATGAACTGGAGTCCCAAATGAACTGGAGTCCCAAATGAACTGGGTCCCAAATGAACTGGAGTCCCAAATGAACTGGAGTCCCAAATGAACTGGGTCCCAAATGAACTGGGTCCCAAATGAACTGGGTCCCAAATGAACTGGAGTCCCAAATGAACTGGGTCCCAAATGAACTGGAGTCCCAAATGAACTGGAGTCCCAAATGAACTGGGTCCCAAATGAACTGGAGTCCCAAATGAACTGGGTCCCAAATGAACTGGAGTCCCAAATGAACTGGAGTCCCAAATGAACTGGGTCCCAAATGAACTGGGTCCCAAATGAACTGGGTCCCAAATGAACTGGAGTCCCAAATGAACTGGGTCCCAAATGAACTGGAGTCCCAAATGAACTGGAGTCCCAAATTAACTGGGTCCCAAATGAACTGGAGTCCCAAATGAACTGTAGTCCCAAATGAACTGGGTCCCAAATGAACTGGGTCCCAAATGAACTGGAGTCCCAAATGAACTGGGTCCCAAATGAACTGGAGTCCCAAATGTACTGGGTCCCAAATGAACTGGAGTCCCAAATGAACTGGAGTCCCAAATGAACTGGGTCCCAAATGAACTGGAGTCCCAAATGAACTGGAGTCCCAAATTAACTGGGTCCCAAATGAACTGGAGTCCCAAATGAACTGGAGTCCCAAATGAACTGGGTCCCAAATGAACTGGAGTCCCAAATGAACTGGAGTCCCAAATGAACTGGAGTCCCAAATGAACTGGAGTCCCAAATGAACTGGGTCCCAAATGAACTGGAGTCCCAAATAAACTGGAGTCCCAAATGAACTGGGTCCCAAATGAACTGGGTCAGATTAGACTAACACATAGGGGTTTCAATGTCTTGTTCCTAGAGTCTGTATGGTGAGACGGCAAGGGGAGATGAGGTGCAACTGGAAATATATATATATATATTCTGTCATATTCCATTCAAGTTCAAATAACAGAAATGCATTTGTCAAATACTTCCTCCAAAGTTTGAGTTTTTAATTGTTTTATTTCTATTTAAGTAGTTATTTACTTAATGTGTTGCATCACGGTTAGATTACAGCGCCTTCAGTAAGTATTTGTCACGTTCTGACCTTAGTTCTGATATTTTATTCTTTGTTTTAGTATGGTCAGGGTGTGTTTTGGGGTGGGCAGTCTATGTTTGTTTTTCTATGTTGGGTTTTGAGTTCGGCCTAGTATGGTTCTCAATCAGAGGCAGCTGTCAATTGTTGTCCCTGATTGAGAATCATACTTAGGTAGCCTGGGTTTCACTTTTGGGTTGTGGGTGTTTTGTCTTCCGTGTCAGTGTTTGTCGCCACAGGGGACTGTTTCGCTGACGCTGCGTTTTGGTCCTCCGATGCTTCTCCTCCTCAGAGGAGGAGGACGACGAGGTTCGTAACAGTATTCACACACCCCTTTAACTTTTACATATTTACTTGTGTTACAGCCTGAATTTTAAAATGGATAGAAATTGAGATTTTTGTGGTCACTGATCTACTACTACACACAATACCCCATAATGTCAAAGTGGACATTTGAGAAATGTATAAAATGTAAAGCTGAAATGTCAATAAGTATTCAACCCCCTTTTTGTTGTTATGGCCTAAATAAGTTCAGGAGTAATATTATTATATTAAATAATAACATGGCATAATAAGTTTAATGGACTCATTCTGTGGTTCATAATAGGGGTGATTTATGAATGACTACCTCATCTCTGTACCCCCACACATACAAGTATTATATCTGTAAGGTCCCTCGATCGAGTAGTGCATTTCAAGCACAGATTCAAGCACAAATTTCCAAAGCCTCGCAAAGAAGGGCATCGATAAGCAGACGTTGAATATTCCTTTGGGAATTTATTTATTACACTTCGGATGGTGTATCAATACATTCAGTCACTACAAAGATACAGGCGTCCTTCCTAACTCAGTTGCCGGAGAGGAAGGAAACCGCTCAGGGATTTCAGCATGAGACCAATGGTGACTTTAAAACAGTTACTGAGTTGAATGGCTGTGATAGGAGAAAACTGAGGATGGGATCAACAACATTGTAGTTACTCCACTATACTAACCTAAATGATACTAACCTAAATGACAGAGTTGAATGGATGTGATAGGAGAACACTGAGGATGGGATCAACAACATTGTAGTTACTCCACTATACTAACCTAAATGACAGAGTGAAGAGAAGAAGTAACATAAACCAAATATATAAAAAATGTAAAAAAGTGCATCCTGTTTGCAACTTGAAGTTACACTGAAAAACATGTTGCAAAGCACTGAACTTTATGTGTCTTTTAAAAAATCTGTTTAATCCGTTTTGAATTCAGGCTGTAATAAGTCTTTATTATTATTTATTTATTATAATTAACGCAACAAAATGTGGAATAAGTCTCGGGGTGTGAGTACATTCTGACGACACTGTGGCACTTGCAAGAGACGATGAAATATGGGGACTCGTAAGACAATGTACATTGTTTGATTAATATTTCATTAATAATGGAGGGAAATGTACAGCTGGCTAGACAGATCACACACACACACACACACACACACACACACACACACACACACACACACACACAACACACATACATATATACATATACACACACACACACACACACACACACACACACACACACACACACACACACACACACACACACACACACACACACACACACACACACACACACACACAGAGATCACAGCGATGCATCAACCTGTGTGTAACAGTGTCACATTGTATAGTAAGCAGACTGTTTTTAATCATCACAGGAAGTACAGCACTATGTGTTTCTCTGTGGTTCTCTGGCCCGCGTCCCAAATACCAACCTATTCCCAATATAGTGCACTATAGTGCCTGGGGCCCCTGGTTGAAAGTAGTGCACTACGTAGGGAATAGGGTGCCATTTGAGACGTGTGCTCTGTCTTCGTAATGGCGTTTCAATGGAACCTATTCATCTTGAGGTTATTAGTGTTGCTTCATATCACACTGACAGAGACCTGACTCCCCACGGGGAGAGAGAGAGAGAGGGAGGGAGGGAGAGGGGGGAGGGAGAGGGGGGAGAGAGGGAGAGGGAAAGGGGGAGAGAGGGAGAGGGGGAGAGAGAGGGAGAGGGGGAGAGGGAGAGGGGAGAGGGAGGGAGAGGGGGGAGGGAGGGGGAGAGAGGGGAGAGGGGGGGAGAGAGGGGGAGAGAGAGGGAGAGGGGGAGAGAGAGAGGGAGAGGGAGGGAGAGGGGGAGAGGGGGAGAGGGAGGGAGAGGGGGAGGGAGGAGGGGGGAGGGGGAGGGGGAGAGAGAGGGAGAGGGGGAGAGGGAGAGAGAGGGGGAGAGGGGGGGGGGGAGGTGGGAGAGAGGGGAGGGGGAGAGGGAGAGAGAGGGGAGAGGGGGAGAGAGAGGGGGGAGGGAGAAAGGGGGGGGATGAGAGGGGAGGGAGAGAGGGGAGAGAGAGAGAGAGAGAGAGGAGAGAAAGAGGGGAGGGAGGGAGAAAGAGGGGAAGAGAGAGTGGAGGGAGAGAGAGAGAGAGAGAGGAGGAGGGAGGGAGAAATAAGGGAAGAAAGAGTGGAGGAAGCGAGAGAGAGAGGAGAGAGTAGAGAGTGGGAGGGAGGGAGAGAGAGGGGAGAGAGAGAGAGAGAGAGAGAGAGGGGGGGGGGGGGAGGGGGGGGAGGGAGGGAGAGATGGGAGAGAGATATGAATACAAAGAGACAGAGAGGGAGGGCGACAGGGAGGGAGGGAAGGAGAGAGAGAAAGAGAGAGAGAGGGGTAGAAAAAGTTCTGTCACCTGAACAGATGGTTGAATGTTATTAAAAGGACCTTAGAGAACATTCTATCGAGCGACGATCAAAGTTGGGAGTGTCTTAAAGTTGCTCTCTGACCTGCTGTCTCCATACGAGAGTGAACATGGTGCAAACAGTGGAGGAAAGACAAGTGATTTGCTCTGCCATAAGTTAATGTACTGTGTGTGACATATTCTCCATATTCACCTCAGTGGCCAGAGATGTACCTGCTGCGTTCACAGTTTACCGTTCAGCTGCTGTGGAGATCCCATGCCTCGAAAGACACCCTCGTTTCCTATAACACTACAGTTGACTAGAGTCGCAATGTCATAGAGCAGTAGAGATAGAGATGAATTAAGATGTTGTAGACTAGAGATGTTTCTATTTTTATTTTATTTTATTTATTTCACCTTTATTTAACCAGGTAGGCCAGTTGGCCAAATAAATAACAATATGGGGATGAGGTAGTTGGATGGGCTATTTACAGATGGGCTGTGTACAGGTACAATGATCGGTAAGCTGCTCTGACAGCTGATGCTTAAATTTAGAGGGGAAGATATAAGACTTTCTGCAATTAGTTCCAGTCATTGGCAGCAGAGAACTGGAAGGAAAGGCGGCCAAAGGAAGTGTTGGCTTTGGAGATGACCAGTGAAATATACCTGCTGGAGCACGTGCTACGGATGGGTGTTGCTATGGTGATCAGTGAGCTGAGATAAGGTGGGGATTTACCTAGCAAAGACTTATAGATGACCTGGAGCCAGTGGGTTTGGCGACAAACGAGAGCATATAGGTCGCAGTGGTGGGTAGTATATGGGGCTTTGGTGACAAACGAGAGCATATAGGTCGCAGTGGTGGGTAGTATATGGGGCTTTGGTGACAAAATGGATGGCACTGATCAGTGCCATCAGATCAGTAGAGATAGAGATGTATTGAGATGTTGTAGACTAGAGATCAGATCCTGTAAGACAATGTTGCATGACATTCTTCTCTCATCTCCTCCTCCTCCTCCTCTTCTCCTCTCATATCCTCCTCCTCCTCTCCTCCTCTTATCTCCTCCTCCTCCTCTCCTCGTCTCCTCCTCTTATCTCCTCCTCCTCCTCTCCTCCTCTTCTCCTCTTATCTCCTCCTCCTCCTCTCCTCCTCTTCTCCTCTTATCTCCTCCTCCTCCTCTCCTCGTCTCCTCCTCGTCTCCTCCTCTTATCTCCTCCTCCTCCTCTCCTCCTCTTCTCCTCTTATCTCCTCCTCCTCCTCTCCTCCTCTTCTCCTCTTATCTCCTCCTCCTCCTCTCCTCGTCTCCTCCTCGTCATCTCCTCCTCCTCCTCTCCTCCTCTTCTCCTCTTATCTCCTCCTCCTCCTCTCCTCGCCTCCTCTTCTCCTCTCCTCCTCCTTTTCCTCCTGTTACGGTCTGTAAAATTGACAGATGCCCGTTATCTGAAAGAGGAGAGAGTGGGGGGAGAATAGAGAGATTGAATTGGAGAGCGTTACGTGTTACGTCTTTAGCACAACAAAACAAACAGGGCAAAGTCTGTGTCACTGTAGGAACAAATAGGTGATAAATGGTAAATGGTGTGTTGAACTACAGGGGGGGGATGGGGAGGGGGTTCCCCCATCTTTTTCTACCGAAACTCAGTGATTCCTCAGAGGAATGATATCCAATTCTCTGTGTGCGCACTTGTGTTATTTCACTCGGTCTTAAATTTTCATCTGCAGAATGTTCTCTCTGCTTCTGCACGGCAAGCGGTACCGGAGCATCAAGTCTGGCACCAGCAGGCTCCTGAACAGCTTCCATCCCCCAGCAATAAGACTGATAAATGGCTATCAAAATAGCTACACAGACGATCTGACTTGACCTTGTATATTTATTGACATTTTAGTTCTATTTTTTTTGTTGTTGCACTTTCTCTATGCACACTCACAGGGCCTTACACACATGCACACACGCACGCACGCACGCACGCACACGCACGCACACACGCACGCACGCACACATACGCACGCACACACACACACACACATGCACACGCACACGCACACGCACACACACACACTGCACACGCACACACACCCTGTACACACATGGTACACACACACACACACACCCTGTATATAGTACACACACACACACACACACACACACTGTATACACACACAACACCCTGTGTATAGTATGGTATTAACTGACCCTGTATATAGTATGGTATTAACTGACCCTACTGACTATAGTATGGTATTAACTGACCCTGTATATAGTATGGTATTAACTGACCCTGTATATAGTATGGTATTAACTGACCCTGTATATAGTATGGTATTAACTGACCCTGTATATAGTATGGTATTAACTGACCCTGTATATAGTATGGTATTAACTGACCCTGTATATAGTATGGTATTAACTGACCCTGTATATAGTATGGTATTAACTGACCCTGTATATATGTATTAACTGGTATAGTAATTAACTGACCCTGTATATAGTATGGTATTAACTGACCCTGTATATAGTATGGTATTAACTGACCCTGTATATAGTATGGTATTAACTGACCCTGTATATAGTATGGTATTAACTGACCCTGTATATAGTATGGTATTAACTGACCCTGTATATAGTATGGTATTAACTGACCCTGTATATAGTATGGTATTAACTGACCCTGTATATAGTATGGTATTAACTGACCCTGTATATAGTATGGTATTAACTGACCCTGTATATAGTATGGTATTAACTGACCCTGTATATAGTGTGGTATTAACTGACCCTGTATATAGTATGGTATTAACTGACCCTGTATATAGTATGGTATTAACTGACCCTGTGTATAGTATGGTATTAACTGACCCTGTATATAGTATGGTATTAACTGACCCTGTGTATAGTATGGTATTAACTAACCCTGTATATAGTATGGTACTAACTGACCCTGTATATAGTATGGTATTAACTGACCCTGTGTATAGTATGGTATTAACTGACCCTGTATATAGTATGGTATTAACTGACCCTGTGTATAGTATGGTACTAACTGACCCTGTATATAGTATGGTATTAACTGACCCTGTATATAGTATGGTATTAACTGACCCTGTATATAGTATGGTATTAACTGACCCTGTATATAGTATGGTATTAACTGACCCTGTATATAGTATGGTATTAACTGACCCTGTATATAGTATGGTATTAACTGACCCTGTGTATAGTATGGTATTAACTGACCCTGTATATAGTATGGTATTAACTGACCCTGTATATAGTATGGTATTAACTGACCCTGTATATAGTATATACCCTGTATATAGTATGGTATTAACTGACCCTGTATATAGTATGGTATTAACTGACCCTGTATATAGTATGGTATTAACTGACCCTGTATATAGTATGGTATTAACTGACCCTGTATATAGTATGGTATTAACTGACCCTGTATATAGTATGGTATTAACTGACCCTGTATATAGTATGGTATTAACTGACCCTGTATAGTAGTATTAACTGACCCTGTATATAGTATGGTACCCCTGTATATAGTATGGTATTAACTGACCCTGTATATAGTATGGTATTAACTGACCCTGTATATAGTATGGTATTAACTGACCCTGTATATAGTATGGTATTAACTGACCCTGTATATAGTATGGTATTAACTGACCCTGTATATAGTATGGTATTAACTGACCCTGTATATAGTATGGTATTAACTGACCCTGTATATAGTATGGTATTAACTGACCCTGTATATAGTATGGTATTAACTGACCCTGTATATAGTATGGTATTAACTGACCCTGTATATAGTATGGTATTAACTGACCCTGTATATAGTATGGTATTAACTGACCCTGTATATAGTATGGTATTAACTGACCCTGTATATAGTATGGTATTAACTGACCCTGTATATAGTATGGTATTAACTGACCCTGTATATAGTATAGTACAGTACTAACTGACCCTGTATATAGTATGGTATTAACTGACCCTGTATATAGTATGGTATTAACTGACCCTGTATATAGTATGGTATTAACTGACCCTGTATATAGTATGGTATTAACTGACCCTGTATATAGTATGGTATTAACTGACCCTGTATATAGTATGGTATTAACTGACCCTGTATATAGTGTGGTATTAACTGACCCTGTATATAGTATGGTATTAACTGACCCTGTATATAGTATGGTATTAACTGTCCCTGTAGATAGTATGGTATTAACTGACCCTGTATATAGTATTAACTGACCCTGTATATAGTGTGGTATTAACTGACCCTGTATATAGTATGGTATTAACTGACCCTGTATATAGTATGGTATTAACTGACCCTGTGTATAGTATGGTATTAACTGACCCTGTATATAGTATGGTATTAACTGACCCTGTGTATAGTATGGTATTAACTAACCCTGTATATAGTATGGTACTAACTGACCCTGTATATAGTATGGTATTAACTGACCCTGTATATAGTATGGTATTAACTGACCCTGTATATAGTATGGTATTAACTGACCCTGTATATAGTATGGTATTAACTGACCCTGTGTATAGTATGGTATTAACTAACCCTCTATATAGTATGGTACTAACTGACCCTGTATATAGTATGGTATTAACTGACCCTGTATATAGTATGGTATTAACTGACCCTGTATATAGTATGGTATTAACTGACCCTGTATATAGTATGGTACTAACTGACCCTGTATATAGTATGGTACTAACTGACCCTGTATATAGTGTGGTATTAACTGACTCTGTATATAGTATGGTATTAACTGACCCTGTATATAGTGTGGTATTAACTGACCCTGTATATAGTATAGTACAGTACTAACTGACCCTGTATATAGTATGGTATTAACTGACCCTGTATATAGTATGGTATTAACTGACCCTGTATATAGTATGGTATTAACTGACCCTGTATATAGTGTGGTATTAACTGACCCTGTATATAGTATAGTACAGTACTAACTGACCCTGTATATAGTATGGTATTAACTGACCCTGTATATAGTGTGGTATTAACTGACCCTGTATATAGTATAGTACAGTACTAACTGACCCTGTATATAGTATGGTATTAACTGACCCTGTATATAGTATGGTATTAACTGACCCTGTATATAGTGTGGTATTAACTGACCCTGTATATAGTATAGTACAGTACTAACTGACCCTGTATATAGTATGGTATTAACTGACCCTGTATATAGTATGGTATTAACTGACCCTGTATATAGTATGGTATTAACTGACCCTGTATATAGTGTGGTATTAACTGACCCTGTATATAGTATAGTACAGTACTAACTGACCCTGTATATAGTATGGTATTAACTGACCCTGTATATAGTATGGTATTAACTGACCCTGTATATAGTGTGGTATTAACTGACCCTGTATATAGTATAGTACAGTACTAACTGACCCTGTATATAGTATGGTATTAACTGACCCTGTATATAGTATGGTATTAACTGACCCTGTATATAGTATGGTATTAACTGACCCTGTGTATAGTATTAGTATTAACTAACCCTGTATATAGTATTAGTACTGTAATGTGTGCTGACCCTGTATATAGTATGGTACTAACTGACCCTGTATATAGTGTGGTATTAACTGACTCTGTATATAGTATGGTATTAACTGACCCTGTATATAGTGTAGATGTATTAACTGACCCTGTATATAGTATAGTACAGTACTAACTGACCCTGTATATAGTATGGTATTAACTGACCCTGTATATAGTATGGTATTAACTGACCCTGTATATAGTATGGTATTAACTGACCCTGTATATAGTGTGCTGCTCTGTATTATTAGTCTGACCCTGTATATAGTATTAGTACTGTACTAACTGACCCTGTATATAGTATGGTATTAACTGACCCTGTATATAGTGTGGTATTAACTGACCCTGTATATAGTATAGTACAGTACTAACTGACCCTGTATATAGTATGGTATTAACTGACCCTGTATATAGTATGGTATTAACTGACCCAGTATATAGTGTGGTAGATTAACTGACCCTGTATATAGTATAGTACAGTACTAACTGACCCTGTATATAGTATGTAGATGTAACTGACCCTGTATATAGTATGGTATTAACTGACCCTGTATATAGTATGGTATTAACTGACCCTGTATAGTAGTGTAGTATTAACTGACCCTGTATATAGTATAGTACAGTGCTAACTGACCCTTATATAGTATGGTATTAACTGACCCTGTATATAGTATGGTACTAACCAGACCCTAGTCATTAGTATGGTAGCTAACTGACCCTGTATATAGTATGTAGTATTAACTGACCCTGTATATAGTATGGTACTAACTGACCCTGTATATAGTATGGTATTAACTGCTCACCCTGTCATATAGTAGTCTGTAGATAACTGACCCTGTATATAGTATGGTACTAACTGACCCTTTATATAGTATGGTATTAACTGACCCTGTATATAGTATGGTACTAACTGACCCTGTATATAGTATGGTATTAACTGACCCTGTATATAGTACAGTACTAACTGACCCTGTATATAGTAGTCTGTTATTTTTATGGCGGTTTTGGAGCAGTGGCTTCTTCCTTGCTGAGCGGCCTTTCAGGTTATGCCGATATAGGACTCGTTTGACTGTTGTTATAGATACTTTTGTACCTGTTTCCTCCAGCATCTTCACAAGGTCCTTTGCTGTTGTTCTGGGATTGATTTGCACTTTTCGCACCAAAGTACTTTCATCTCTAAGAGACAGAACGTGTCTCCTACCTGAGCGGTATGACGGCTGTGTGGTCCCACGGTGTTTATACTTGCGTACTATTGTTTGCACAGATGAACGTGGTACGTTCAGGCGTTTGGAAATTGCTCCCAAGGATGAACCAGACTTGTGGAGGTCTACAACTTTTTTTCTGAGGTCACCAGTGATTAGTCTGTAGCTGTGTGCTGCTCACCAGTGATTAGTCTGTAGATGTGTGCTGCTCACCAGTCATTAGTCTGTAGATGTGTGCTGCTCACCAGTCATTAGTCTGTAGATGTGTGCTGCTCACCAGTCATTAGTCTGTAGATGTGTGCTGCTCACCAGTCATTAGTCTGTAGATGTGTGCTGCTCACCAGTCATTAGTCTGTAGCTGTGTGCTGCTCACCAGTCATTAGTCTGTAGATGTGTGCTGCTCACCAGTCATTAGTCTGTAGATGTGTACTGCTCACCAGTGATTGGTCTGTAGCTGTGTGCTGCTCACCAGTGATTAGTCTGTAGCTGTGTGCTGCTCACCAGTGATTAGTCTGTAGCTGTGTGCTGCTCACCAGTGATTAGTCTGTAGATGTGTGCTGCTCACCAGTGATTAGTCTGTAGCTGTGTGCTGCTCACCAGTGATTAGTCTGTAGATGTGTGCTGCTCACCAGTCATTAGTCTGTAGATGTGTGCTGCTCACCAGTGATTAGTCTGTAGATGTGTGCTGCTCACCAGTCATTAGTCTGTAGATGTGTGCTGCTCACCAGTCATTAGTCTGTAGATGTGTGCTGCTCACAAGTTATTAGTCTGTAGCTGTGTGCTGCTCACCAGTGATTAGTCTGTAGCTGTGTACTGCTCACCAGTGATTAGTTTGTAGCTGTGTGCTGCTCACCAGTGATTAGTCTGTAGATATGTGCTGCTCACCAGTGATTAGTCATTAGTCTGTAGATGTGTGCTGCTCACCAGTGATTAGTCTGTAGATGTGTGCTGCTCACCAGTCATTAGTCTGTAGCTGTGTACTGCTCACCAGTGATTTTTCTGTAGATGTGTGCTGCTCACCAGTGATTAGTCTGTAGATGTGTGCTGCTCACCAGTCATTAGTCATTAGTCTGTAGATATGTGCTGCTCACCAGTCATTAGTCATTAGTCTGTAGATATGTGCTGCTCACCAGTGATCAGTCATTAGTCTGTAGATGTGTGCTGCTCACCAGTCATTAGTCTGTAGATGTGTACTGCTCACCAGTGATTGGTCTGTAGCTGTGTGCTGCTCACCAGTGATTAGTCTGTAGCTGTGTGCTGCTCACAAGTTATTAGTCTGTAGCTGTGTGCTGCTCACCAGTGATTAGTCTGTAGCTGTGTACTGCTCACCAGTGATTAGTCTGTAGCTGTGTACTGCTCACCAGTGATTAGTTTGTAGCTGTGTGCTGCTCACCAGTGATTAGTCTGTAGCTGTGTGCTGCTCACCAGTGATTAGTCTGTAGATGTGTGCTGCTCACCAGTCATTAGTCTGTAGATGTGTGCTGCTCACCAGTGATTAGTCTGTAGATGTGTGCTGCTCACCAGTCATTAGTCTGTAGCTGTGTGCTGCTCACCAGTCATTAGTCTGTAGATGTGTGCTGCTCACCAGTCATTAGTCATTAGTCTGTAGATGTGTGCTGCTCACCAGTGATTAGTCATTAGTCTGTAGCTGTGTGCTGCTCACCAGTGTCATTAGTCTGTAGCTGTGTACTGCTCACCAGTGATTAGTCTGTAGCTGTGTACTGCTCACCAGTGATTAGTTTGTAGCTGTGTGCTGCTCACCAGTGATTAGTCTGTAGCTGTGTGCTGCTCACCAGTGATTAGTCTGTAGATGTGTGCTGCTCACCAGTGATTAGTCTGTAGATATGTGCTGCTCACCAGTGATTAGTCATTAGTCTGTAGATGTGTGCTGCTCACCAGTGATTAGTCTGTAGATGTGTGCTGCTCACCAGTCATTAGTCTGTAGCTGTGTACTGCTCACCAGTGATTTTTCTGTAGATGTGTGCTGCTCACCAGTGATTAGTCTGTAGCTGTGTGCTGCTCACCAGTCATTAGTCTGTAGATGTGTGCTGCTCACCAGTGATTAGTCTGTAGATATGTGCTGCTCACCAGTGATTAGTCATTAGTCTGTAGATGTGTGCTGCTCACCAGTGATTAGTCTGTAGATGTGTGCTGCTCACCAGTCATCAGTCTGTAGATGTGTGCTGCTCACCAGTCATTAGTCTGTAGCTGTGTACTGCTCACCAGTGATTAGTCTGTAGATATGTGCTGCTCACCAGTCATTAGTCATTAGTCTGTAGATGTGTACTGCTCACCAGTGATTAGTCTTTAGATATGTGCTGCTCACCAGTCATTAGTCATTAGTCTGTAGCAGTGTACTGCTCACCAGTGATTAGTCATTAGTCTGTAGATATGTGCTGCTCACCAGTCATTAGTCATTAGTCTGTAGCTGTGTGCTGCTCACCAGTGATTAGTCATTAGTCTGTAGATATGTGCTGCTCACCAGTCATTAGTCATTAGTCTGTAGCTGTGTGCTGCTCACCAGTCATTAGTCATTAGTCTGTAGATATGTGCTGCTCACCAGTCATTAGTCATTAGTCTGTAGACATGTGCTGCTCACCAGTGATTAGTCATTAGTCTGTAGATATGTGCTGCTCACAAGTCATTAGTCATTAGTCTGTAGACATGTGCTGCTCACCAGTGATTAGTCATTAGTCTGTAGATATGTGCTGCTCACCAGTCATTAGTCATTAGTCTGTAGCTGTGTGCTGCTCACCAGTGATTAGTCATTAGTCTGTAGATATGTGCTGCTCACCAGTCATTAGTCATTAGTCTGTAGATATGTGCTGCTCACCAGTGATTAGTCATTAGTCTGTAGATATGTGCTGCTCACCAGTCATTAGTCATTAGTCTGTAGATGTGTGCTGCTCACCAGTGATTAGTCATTAGTCTGTAGATATGTGCTGCTCACCAGTCATTAGTCATTAGTCTGTAGCTGTGTGCTGCTCACCAGTGATTAGTCATTAGTCTGTAGATATGTGCTGCTCACCAGTCATTAGTCATTAGTCTGTAGCTGTGTGCTGCTCACCAGTGATTAGTCATTAGTCTGTAGATATGTGTTGCTCACCAGTCATTAGTCTGTAGCTGTGTGCTGCTCACCAGTGATTAGTCATTAGTCTGTAGATATGTGCTGCTCACCAGTCATTAGTCATTAGTCTGTAGCTGTGTGCTGCTCACCAGTGATTAGTCTGTAGCTGTGTGCTGCTCACCAGTGATTAGTCTGTAGATGTGTGCTGCTCACCAGTGATTAGTCTGTAGCTGTGTGCTGCTCACCAGTGATTAGTCATTAGTCTGTAGCTGTGTACTGCTCACCAGTGATTAGTCTGTAGCTGTGTGCTGCTCACCAGTGATTAGTCTGTAGCTGTGTGCTGCTCACCAGTGATTAGTCATTAGTCTGTAGCTGTGTACTGCTCACCAGTGATTAGTCTGTAGCTGTGTGCTGCTCACCAGTCATTAGTCTGTAGCTGTTTACTGCTCACCAGTGATTAGTCTGTAGCTGTGTACTGCTCACCAGTCATTAGTCTGTAGCTATGTGCTGCTCACCAGTCATTAGTCTGTAGCTGTGTACTGCTCACCAGTCATTAGTCTGTAGCTGTGTGCTGCTCACCAGTGATTAGTCATTATTCTGTAGATATGTGTTGCTCACCAGTCATTAGTCTGTAGCTGTGTGCTGCTCACCAGTGATTAGTCATTAGTCTGTAGATATGTGCTGCTCACCAGTCATTAGTCATTAGTCTGTAGCTGTGTGCTGCTCACCAGTGATTAGTCTGTAGCTGTGTACTGCTCACCAGTGATTAGTCTGTAGCTGTGTGCTGCTCACCAGTGATTAGTCTGTAGCTGTGTGCTGCTCACCAGTGATTAGTCATTAGTCTGTAGCTGTGTACTGCTCACCAGTGATTAGTCATTAGTCTGTAGCTGTGTGCTGCTCACCAGTGATTAGTCATTAGTCTGTAGCTGTGTGCTGCTCACCAGTGATTAGTCATTAGTCTGTAGATATGTGCTGCTCACCAGTCATTAGTCATTAGTCTGTAGCTGTGTGCTGCTCACCAGTGATTAGTCTGTAGCTGTGTACTGCTCACCAGTGATTAGTCTGTAGCTGTGTGCTGCTCACCAGTGATTAGTCTGTAGCTGTGTGCTGCTCACCAGTGATTAGTCATTAGTCTGTAGCTGTGTACTGCTCACCAGTGATTAGTCATTAGTCTGTAGCTGTGTGCTGCTCACCAGTGATTAGTCATTAGTCTGTAGCTGTGTGCTGCTCACCAGTCATTAGTCTTTCCCTATAAAGTGAATATGTAAATGGTCTTTTGTGAGGTGATTCATTGTGTCGTACTCTCTGCTTTTTTCTTTGGAAGCAAGTTCAACACAATCTTGACCTGTTATGTTTATCTTACATTTACATTTACATTTAAGTCATTTAGCAGACGCTCTTATCCAGAGCGACTTACAAATTGGTGCTTTCACCTTATGACATCCAGTGGAACAGCCACTTTACAATAGTGCATCTAAATCTTTTAAGGGGGGTGAGAAGGATTACTTTATCCTATCCTAGGTATTCCTTAAAGAGGTGGGGTTTCAGGTGTCTCCGGAAGGTGCGTTGTATTCACAAAGAACCAAACAGGGGCGAACGGGCTGAACGCGGAGGAACCAACCAGAACTTGGCCAATAAGAAAGACTAATTTTCGCTGCTAGTTTTGTGACTGTTTTTTCTATGGCTCGCACTAATGAATATAACCCTGGATTGTATTTCACACGTGTCATTTCAGTACGTCATGTGTCTTCTATTCTTTCTGTAGAGCTGACAGCTATAGGTCTATGAGAGGATGATAAATGCTCTGTGCTCAGCCCTTTTTCCTCAATGTTTTGCCAATATAATCATTCTCACTTGTCCTCTATTGGCAGGTGGAGAGAGGATTAGATGAACCTTTAATGTTAAATCAAAGTACGAAATCTAGACTGTTCTTCTTCTTACTCTAGTTGCTATTGATTCCTCATTCTACCCCTTTCTTCATTTTTCTCCATCATTTGAGCTATAATCCACCTTCGTTATGAACCCTCAGTATAGCTGGCAGTGTTTACGATGACTTCCTGTCAATTCAGGAAGTACACTAACGTTCCAATTCCATCTCTCTTCAATGCTTTTCAATTAGGAACATGTGGAATTGGAATTTAGTTTTTCTTTCGTGACTGGAAATTGATTTGGGATTGAATCCAACCCTGTCTCATGTTTTACAGTCAATCAAAGCACAACCAAGCCCTCTCCCAGTCCTCTCCCAGTCCTCTCCCAGTCCTCTCCCAGTCCTCTCCCGGTCCTCTCCCAGTCCTCTCCCGGTCCTCTCCCAGTCCTCTCCCAGTCCTCTCCCAGTCCTCTCCCAGTCCTCTCCCGGTCCTCTCCCAGTCCTCTCCCAGTCCTCTCCAAGTCCTCTCCCAGTCCTCTCCAAGTTCTCTCCCAGTCCTCTCCAAGTCCTCTCCCAGTCCTCTCCCAGTCCTCTCCCAGTCCTCTCCAAGTCCTCTCCCAGTCCTCTCCAAGTCCTCTCCCGGTCCTCTCACCGTCCTCTCCCAGTCCTCTCCCAGTCCTCTCCCAGTCCTCTCCAAGTCCTCTCCCAGTCCTCTCCAAGTCCTCTCCCAGTCCTCTCCCAGTCCTCTCCCAGTCCTCTCCAAGTCCTCTCCCAGTCCTCTCCCAGTCCTCTCCCAGTCCTCTCCCAGTCCTCTCCAAGTCCTCTCCCAGTCCTCTCCCAGTCCTCTCCCAGTCCTCTCCAAGTCCTCTCCCAGTCCTCTCCCAGTCCTCTCCAAGTCCTCTCCCAGTCCTCTCCCAGTCCTCTCCAAGTCCTCTCCCAGTCCTCTCCCAGTCCTCTCCCAGTCCTCTCCCAGTCCTCTCCCAGTCCTCTCCAAGTCCTCTCCCAGTCCTCTCCACGTCCTCTCCCAGTCCTCTCCCAGTCCTCTCCCAGTCCTCTCCCAGTCCTCTCCAAGTCCTCTCCCAGTCCTCTCCCAGTCCTCTCCCGGTCCTCTCCCGGTCCTCTCCAGGTCCTCTCCCGGTCCTCTCCCGGTCCTCTCCCAGTCCTCTCCCAGTCCTCTCCAAGTCCTCTCCCGGTCCTCTCCCGGTCCTCTCCCGGTCCTCTCCCAGTCCTCTCCCAGTCCTCTCCAAGTCCTCTCCAAGTCCTCTCCCAGTCCTCTCCCAGTCCTCTCCAAGTCCTCTCCAAGTCCTCTCCCAGTCCTCTCCCAGTCCTCTCCCAGTATTCTCCCAGTCCTCTCCCAGGCCTCTCCAAGTCCTCTCCCAGTATTCTCCAAGTCCTCTCCCAGTCCTCTCCAAGTCCTCTCCCGGTCCTCTCCAAGTCCTCTCCCAGTCCTCTCCCGGTCCTCTCCCAGTCCTATCCCAGTACTCTCCAAGTCCTCTCCCGGTCCTCTCCGAGTCCTCTCCCGGTCCTCTCCCAGTCCTCTCCAAGTCCTCTCCCAGTCCTCTCCCGGTCCTCTCCCAGTCCTATCCCAGTACTCTCTCTCTACATAAAGAACCTTTGCTAACCCATACTATTGCATGTTATTGTCTCCTCTCCACTGTTAAACTGTCTAATGTATCCAGATGGCTACATGCTATTTAAAGTGACTGCAAAAAGAAACAACATCCCAGAAATGTTCCATACGCACCAAAATCTTTTCTTCTCTCATATGTTTTGCACAAATTTGTTTACATATTCATATATGTTTACATATTCTGTTAGTGAGCATTTCTCCTTTTGCCAAGATAATCCACCCACCTGACATGTGTGGCATATCAAGAAGCTGATTACACAGCATGATCATTACACAAGTACACCTTGTGCTGAGGTGGGGGTGCTTTTGTGGGGAACAACTCATTCTGATTGGCTGGGCCTGGCTTCCCAGTGGGTGGGCCTATGCCCTCCCAGGCCCATTTCACATGTCCTTATATGAACTGTAAACTCAGTAAAATCTTTGAAATTGTCGCATGTTGCGTACATGTTATTGTTCGGTATGAATGTAAACAAACACTGTATAGCCTCCAAACATGAATACAACTATAGTTTTGTTATCATGGATGGTCAATCCTTGCATCCAAAGCTTTGTCTATGAATTTGACATTTCCCCCCCCAGCCCCATACCTCAGCTGCTTACCAAAAACAGTGGCAGGATGGACTGTTTGTTATTGTTTGAACCGCAGATTGCATCTTTAAATAAAGTTTGTTTTGTCTTGATGCGATCCTTTTAGATGTTAAGTACTGACCCTCCAGCTACACTGTTCTACTTCCTGTTAATGTTGTCCTCTCCGCTGGTCCTCTAGAATCAGGTTCTGTCAGCTGAAGTTTTGTACATCTCCACAGTACTGTCTCACATGCTGTCTCCTCTATCCTAGATTCAGCCTTCGTGATGGTCAACACTTCGGGACGTTTTGCTGGTCAGAAGGCCCTCCTCCTGACCCCCCAGCTGAAGGAGAATGACACCCACTGCGTAATCTTCGAGTACTTCCTGTCTGGCCGCGAGGGGGCGGGACCGGGGCAGCTCAACGTGTACATCAGAGAGAACAACAGTCCACTGGGCATGCCCGTCTGGAACGTGTCTGGGCCAGCTACTAGAGCCTGGGTACAGGTAGAACTGGCCATCTCTACCTACTGGCCTAACTTCTATCAGGTGAGAAGATTTCACCGTACCATACCATACCTTACCTTACCTTACCATACCTTACCTTACCTTACCTTACCTTACCTTACCTTACCATACCGTACCATACCATACCATACCATACCTTACCTTACCTACCTTACCATACTATACCTTACCTTACCTTACCTTACCTTACCTTACCATACCTTACCTTACCTTACCTTACCTTACCTTACCTTACCTTACCATACCGTACCATACCATACCATACCATACCATACCTTACCTTACCTTACCTTACCATACCTTACCTTACCTTACCTTACCTTACCTTACCTTACCTTACCATACCGTACCATACCTTACCTTACCTACCTTACTATACCATACCTTACCATACCATACCATACCTTACCTACCTTACCATACTATACCTTACCTTACCTTACCTTACCTTACCTTACCTTACCTTACCTTACCATACCTTACCATACTATACCATACCATACCTTACCTTACCTTACCTTACCTTACCTTACCTTACCTTACCTTACCATACCTTACCTTACCTTACCTTACCTTACCTTACCTTACCTTACCTTACCTTACCATACCATACCATACCATACCATACCTTACCTTACCTTACCTTACCTTACCATACCATACCATACCTTACCTTACCTTACCTTACCTTACCTTACCATACCTTACCTTACCTTACCTTACCATACCATACCATACCATACCATACCTTACCTTACCTTACCTTACCTTACCTTACCATACCTTACCTTACCTTACCTTACCTTACCTTACCTTACCTTACCATACCATACCATACCATACCATACCATACCTTACCTTACCTTACCTTACCTTACCATACCTTACCTTACCTTACCATACCATACCTTACCTTACCTTACCTTACCTTACCATACCTTACCTTACCTTACCTTACCATACTATACCTAACCTTACCTTACCATACCATACCTTACCTTACCTTACCTTACCTTACCTTACCATACCATACCATACCATACCTTACCTTACCTTACCTTACCTTACCTTACCTTACCTTACCTTACCTTACCATACTATACCTAACCTTACCATACCATACCATACCTTACCATACTATACCTAACCTTACCTTACCATACTATACCTTACCTTACCTTACCTTACCTTACCTTACCTTACCTTACCTTACCTTACCTTACCTTACCTTACCTTACTATACCATACCATACCATACCATACCATACCTTACCTTACCTTACCTTACCATACCTTACCTTACCTTACCTTACCATACCATACCTTACCTTACCTTACCATACCTTACCTTACCTTACCTTACCATACCATACCATACCATACCATACCATACCATACCATACCTTACCTTACCTTACCATACCATACCATACCATACCATACCATACCATACCATACCATACCTTACCTTACCTTACCTTACCTTACCTTACCATACCATACCATACCATACCATACCATACCTTACCATACTATACCTTACCTTACCATACCATACCATACCATACCTTACCTTACCTTACCATACCTTACCATACCATACCTTACCTTACCATACCTTACCATACCTTACCTTACCTTACCTTACCATACCATACCTTACCTTACCTTACCATACCATACCATACCTTACCTTACCTTACCTTACCATACCATACCTTACCTTACCATACCTTACCTTACCTTACCTTACCATACCTTACCATACCATACTATACCTTACCTTACCTTACCTTACCTTACCTTACCATACTATACCTTACCATACCTTACCATACCTTACCATACCTTACCTTACCTTACCATATGATACCTTACCATACTATACCTTACCTTACCTTACCTTACCTTACCATACCTTACCATACCATACTATACCATACCTTACCTTACCATACTATACCATACCTTACCTTGCCATACTATACCATACCTTACCTTACCTTACCTTACCTTACCTTACCTTACCTTACCATACCATACCATACCATACCTTACCTTACCATACCTTACCTTACCATACCTTACCATACCATACCTTACCTTACCTTACCTTACCATACTATACCTTACCATACCTTACCATACCTTACCTTACCTTACCTTACCTTACCTTACCATACTATACCTTACCATACCTTACCATACCTTACCTTACCTTACCATATGATACCTTACCATACTATACCTTACCTTACCTTACCATACCTTACCATACCATACCATACTATACCATACCTTACCTTACCATACTATACCATACCTTACCTTGCCATACTATACCATACCTTACCTTACCTTACCTTACCTTACCTTACCTTACCTTACCTTACCATATGATACCTTACCATACTATACCTTACCTTACCATACCATACCATACCTTACCATACCATACTATACCTTACCATACCACACCTTACCATACTATACCTTACCTTACCATATGATACCTTACCATACTATACCTTACCTTACCTTACCATACCTTACCATACCTTACCATACCATACTATACCTTACCATACCTTACCATACCTTACCATACCATACTATACCTTACCATACCTTACCTTACCTTACCATATGATACCTTACCATACCTTACCTTACCTTACCATATGATACCTTACCATACTATACCTTACCTTACCTTACCATACCTTACCATACCTTACCATACCATACTATACCTTACCTTACCTTACCATACCTTACCATACCTTACCATACCATACTATACCTTACCATACCTTACCTTACCTTACCATATGATACCTTACCATACTATACCTTACCTTACCTTACCATACCTTACCATACCTTACCATACTATACCTTACCATACCTTACCTTACCTTACCTTACCTTACCATACTATACCTTACCTTACCTTACCTTACCTTACCTTACCATACCTTACCATACCATACTATACCATACCTTACCTTACCATACTATACCATACCTTACCTTACCATACCATACCATACCTTACCTTACCTTACCATACCTTACCTTACCATACCTTACCTTACCATACCTTACCTTACCTTACCATACCTTACCATACCATACCATACCATACCATACCATACCATACCATACCATACCATACCATACCATACCATACCATACCATACCATACCATACCATACCATACCTTACCTTACCTTACCTTACCTTACCATACCATACCTTACCTTACCTTACCATACCATACCATACCATGCCATACCATACATTTTATTTATATATTTTATTTAACCTTTATTTAACCAGGTAGGCAAGTTGAGAACAAGTTCTCATTTACAATTGCGACTTGGCCAAGATAAAGCAAAGCAGCGCGTGCTACAGGTGGGTGCTGCTATGGTGACCAGCGATCTGAGATAAGGGGGGACTTTACCTAGCAGGGTCTTGTAGATGACATGGAGCCAGTGGGTTTGGCGACGAGTATGAAGCGAGGGCCAGCCAACGAGAGCATACCGGTCGCAGTGGTGGGTAGTATATGGGGCTTTGGTGACAAAACGGATGGCACTGTGATAGACTGCATCCCATGTATTAAGTATGGTATTGGAGGCTATTTTGTAAATGACATCGCAGAAGTCGAGGATCGGTAGGGTGGTCAGTTTTACGAGGGTATTTTTGGCAGCATGAGTGAAGGATGCTTTGATGTCGAAATAGGAAGCCAATTCTAGATTTAACTTTGGATTGGAGATGTTTGATGTGAGTCTGGAAGGAGAGTTTACAGAGAGTTTTCAGTCTAACCAGACACCTAAGTATTTGTCCACATATTCTAAGTCAGAACCGTCCAGAGTAGTGATACTGGACGGGCGGGCAGGTGCAGGCAGCAATTGGTTGAAGAGCATGCATTTAGTTTGACTTGTATTTAAGAGCAATTGGAGGCCACGGAAGGAGAGTTGCATTGAAGCTCGTCTGGAGGGTTGTTAACACAGTGTCCAAAGAAGGGCCAGAAGTATACAGAATAGTGTCGTCTGCGTAGAGGTGGATCAGAGACTCACCAGCAGCAAGAGTGACATCATTGGTATACAGAGAAGAGAGTCGGCCCAAGAATTGAACCCTGTGGCACCCCCATAGAAACTGCCAGAGGACTGGACAACAGACCCTCCGATTTGACACACTGAACTCTATCAGAGAAGTAGTTGGTGAACCAGGCGAGGCAACCATTTGAGAAACGAAGGCTATCGAGTCTGCCGATGAGGATGTGGTGATTGACAGAGTCGAAAGCCTTGGCAAGGTCAATGAATACGGCTGCACAGTATTGTTTCTTATCGATGGCGGTTAAGATATCGTTTAGGACCTTGAGCGTGGCTGAGGTGCACCCATGACCAGCTCTGAAACCAGATTATATAGCGGAGAAGGTGCGGTGGGATTCGAAATGGTCGGTAATCTGTTTGTTGAGTTGGCTTTCGAAGACCTTAGAATGGCAGGGTAGGATAGATATAGGTCTGTAGCAGTTTGGGTCAAGAGTGTACCCCCCTTTGAAAAGGGGGGGTGAACGCAGCTGCTTTCCAATCTTTGGGAATCTCAGATGACACGAAAGAGAGGTTGAACAGGCTAGTACTAGGGGTTGCAACAATTTCGGCAGATCATTTTAGAAAGAAAGGGTCCAGATTGTCTAGCCCGGCTGATTTGTAGGGGTAGATTTGGGAGACTGGATTTGGGAGAAGGATAAATGTGGAAGGCTTGGGCGAGTTGCTGTGGGGAATGCAGTGCTGTTGACCAGTGTAGGGGTAGCCAGGTGGAAAGCATGGCCAGCCGTAGAAAAATGCGTATTGAAATTCGCAATTATAGTGTATTTATCGGTGGTGACAGTATTTCATAGCCTCGGTGCAGTGGGCAGCTGGGAGGAGGTGCTCTTATTCTCCATGGACTTTACAGTGTCCCAGAACTTTTTGGAGTTTGTGCTGCAGGAAGGAAATTTCTGCTTCAAAAAAGCTAGCTTTTGCTTTTCTAACTGCCTGTGTATATTGGTTTCGAGCTTCCCTGAAAAGTTGCATATCACGGGGGCTGTTCGATGCTAATGCAGAACGCCACAGGATGTTTTTGTGTTGGTTAAGGGCAGTCAGGTCTGGAAAGAACCAAGGGCTATATCTGTTCCTGGTTCAACATTTCTTGAATGGGGCATGCTTATTTAAGATGGTGAGAAAGGCATTTCAACAAAAAAAACAGCCATCCTCTACTGACGGGAGGAGGTAAATATCCTTCCAGGATACCGGGGCAAAATTGTAATTATTCACCTAACTCCTCATGCCTTTTGCACACAATGTAGACTCTCTTTTTTTTCTACTGTGTTATTGACTTGTTAATTGTTTACTCCATGTGTAACTCTGTGTTGTCTGTTCACACTGCTATGCTTTATCTTGGCCAGGTCGCAGTTGTAAATGAGAACTTGTTCTCAACTAGCCTACCTGGTTAAATAAAAAAATAAAAACATTTCACACCCTGATTATCAGTGTTTCTAAGTCTCATTGAGGAAGAGAGGGGAACTCTCCCTCTGCGTCCCAAATGTGACCCTATTTCCTATGAGCCCTGGTCAAAAGTAGTGCAATATATAGGGAATAGGGTGCCATTGGGCCCTGGTCTAAAGTAGTGCACTATATAGGGAATAGGGTGTCATTTGGGACATAGAGTAGGACATGGTATATGATGCAGAGGTCCTTCTTGATATCCCAACCAATAGGAGATTAGGCCCCAAAGGGCTATTTCATTAGAGCTACAGGCTACAGGCCCCAGTGTGTGTGTGTGTGTGTGTGTGTGTGTGTGTGTGTGTGTGTGTGTGTGTGTGTGTGTGTGTGTGTGTGTGTGTGTGTGTGTGTGTGTGTGTGTGTGTGTGTGTGTGTGTGTGTTGTGTATGTGTGTGTGTGTGTGTGTGTGTGTGTGTGTGTGTGTGTGTGTGTGTGTGTGTGTGTGTGTGTGTGTGTGTGTGTGTGTGTGTGTGTGTGTGTGTGTGTGTGTGTGTACTGTATGTGTTTGTGTAAATAACAGTCTCACACTTCAAACTGACCAAATGGTAAAATACTTCTGCAGGCACGATGATATTTGTTCTCTTCCTCACAAGGAAAATTAAAAAAGCTAAATGCTCCAAATTACATCTAATTAGCAACACGTGTTAATTATAGGTGTCTGTAATTGCATAGTAACCTAAGGGAGTGTGTGTGTGTGTGTGTGTGTGTGTGTGTGTGTGTGTGTGTGTGTGTGTGTGTGTGTGTGTGTGTGTGTGTGTGTGTGTGTGTGTGTGTGTGTGTGTGTGTGTGTGTGTGTGTGTGTGTGTGTGTGTGTGTGATTGTCATAATGAAACCACCTGGTACTCTGATATTATTCAGTAATTACAAGTTATGTTTTTTATAAAGTCCAAACTAGGTCTTTCATCTGAGATAATTACTTCTCTGTCAGGTCATCCTAAAACTTTTCATGTTTTACTTTGAATATTTAGCATATTATAGAATATTCTATTCTATTTATTGCTATTTACAACATAAACTGTAAACGGGGAGTATTTGGTTATGAGCTAGACTGTAAACTGGGGAGTATTTGGTTATGAGCTAGACTGTAAACTGGGGGAGTATTTGGTTATGAGCTAGACTGTAAACTGGGGGAGTATTTGGTTATGAGCTAGACTGTAAACTGGGGGAGTATTTGGTTATGAGCTAGACTGTAAACTGGGGGAGTATTTGGTTATGAGCTAGACTGTAAACTGGGGGAGTATTTGGCTATGAGCTAGACTGTAAACTGGGGGAGTATTTGGCTATGAGCTAGACTGTAAACTGGGGGAGTATTTGGCTATGAGCTAGACTGTAAACTGGGGGAGTATTTGGCTATGAGCTAGACTGTAAACTGGGGAGTATTTGGTTATGAGCTAGACTGTAAACTGGGGAGTATTTGGGTATGAGCTAGACTGTAAACTGGGGGAGTATTTGGCTATGAGCTAGACTGTAAACTGGGGAGTATTTGGCTATGAGCTAGACTGTAAACTGGGGAGTATTTGGCTATGAGCTAGACTGTAAACTGGGGAGTATTTGGCTATGAGCTAGACTGTAAACTGGGGAGTATTTGGCTATGAGCTAGACTGTAAACTGGGGGAGTATTTGGCTATGAGCTAGACTGTAAACTGGGGAGTATTTGGCTATGAGCTAGACTGTAAACTGGGGGAGTATTTGGTTATGAGCTAGACTGTAAACTGGGGAGTTATTGGGTATGGGCTAGACTGTAAACTGGGGGAGTATTTGGTTATGAGCTAGACTGTAAACTGGGGGAGTATTTGGCTATGAGCTAGACTGTAAACTGGGGAGTATTTGGCTATGAGCTAGACTGTAAACTGGGGGAGTATTTGGCTATGAGCTAGACTGTAAACTGGGGAGTATTTGGCTATGAGCTAGACTGTAAACTGGGGAGTATTTGGTTATGAGCTAGACTGTAAACTGGGGGAGTATTTGGCTATGAGCTAGACTGTAAACTGGGGGAGTATTTGGTTATGAGCTAGACTGTAAACTGGGGAGTATTTGGCTATGAGCTAGACTGTAAACTGGGGGAGTATTTGGCTATGAGCTAGACTGTAAACTGGGGAGTATTTGGCTATGAGCTAGACTGTAAACTGGGGGAGTATTTGGCTATGAGCTAGACTGTAAACTGGGGGAGTATTTGGTTATGAGCTAGACTGTAAACTGGGGAGTATTTGGCTATGAGCTAGACTGTAAACTGGGGGAGTATTTGGTTATGAGCTAGACTGTAAACTGGGAGTATTTGGTTATGAGCTAGACTGTAAACTGGGGGAGTATTTGGTTATGAGCTAGACTGTAAACTGGGGAGTATTTGGTTATGAGCTAGACTGTAAACTGGGGGAGTATTTGGCTATGAGCTAGACTGTAAACTGGGGGAGTATTTGGCTATGAGCTAGACTGTAAACTGGGGAGTATTTGGCTATGAGCTAGACTGTAAACTGGGGGAGTATTTGGTTATGAGCTAGACTGTAAACTGGGGAGCATTTGGTTATGAGCTAGACTGTAAACGGGGGGAGTATTTGGCTATGAGCTAGACTGTAAACTGGGGGAGTATTTGGTTATGAGCTAGACTGTAAACTGGGTGAGTATTTGGTTATGAGCTAGACTGTAAACTGGGGGAGTATTTGGTTATGGGCTAGACTGTAAACTCGGGAGTATTTGGCTATGAGCTAGACTGTAAACTGGGGAGTATTTGGCTATGAGCTAGACTGTAAACTGGGGAGTTATTGGCTATGAGCTAGACTGTAAACTGGGGAGTATTTGGTTATGAGCTAGACTGTAAACTGGGGAGTATTTGGCTATGGGCTAGACTGTAAACTGGGGAGTATTTGGCTATGAGCTAGACTGTAAACGGGGGAGTATTTGGCTATGGGCTAGACTGTAAACTGGGGAGTTATTGGCTATGGGCTAGACTGTAAACTGGGGAGTATTTGGTTATGAGCTAGACTGTAAACGGGGGAGTATTTGGCTATGAGCTAGACTGTAAACTGGGGAGTTATTGGCTATGAGCTAGACTGTAAACTGGGGAGTATTTGGCTATGAGCTAGACTGTAAACTGGGGGAGTTTTTGGCTATGAGCTAGACTGTAAACTGGGAAGTATTTGGCTATGAGCTAGACTGTAAACTGGGGGAGTGATTGGGTATGAGCTAAAATGTAAACTGGGGAGTTATTGGGTATGAGCTAGACTGTAAACTGGGGAGTATTTGGCTATGAGCTAGACTGTAACCTGGGGAGTATTTGGCTATGAGCTAGACTGTGAACTGGGGGAGTGATTGGGTATGAGCTAGACTGTAAACTGGGGAGTATTTGGCTATGAGCTAGACTGTAAACTGGGGGAGTGATTGGGTATGAGCTAGAATGTAAACTGGGGAGTGATTGGTTATGAGCTAGACTGTAAACTGGGGAGTGATTGGTTATGAGCTCGACTGTAAACGGGGAAGTATTTGATTTTGAGCTAGACTGTACACTGGGGAGTGATTGGCTATGATCAAGATAGACAGTAAACTTGGGAGTCATTGGGTATGAGCAAGATTGTAAACTGGGGAGTATTTGACCATGAGCTAGACTGTAAACTGTGGAGTTATTGGCTATGAACAAGCTAGATCGTAAACTGGTGAGTATTCAGCTATGAGCTAGACTGTAAACTGGGGAGTATTTGGCTATGAGCTAGACTGTAAACTGTGGAGTTATTGGCTATGAACAAGCTAGATCGTAAACTGGTGAGTATTCAGCTATGAGCTAGACTGTAAACTGGGGAGTATTTGGCTATGAGCTAGACTGTAAACTGGGAAGTATTTGATTTTGACCTAGACTGTAACCTGTGGATTGTTTTGGCTATGAGCTAGATTGTAAACTGGGGGAGTGATTGGCTATGAGCTAAACTGTAAACTGGAGTTTGATTTTGCAGCCAGAATAACTTGCCAATTCTTAATTTGCTCAAAATTAGTAGTAGAGAAATAAAGTTGACAACATTAAACGTCATATATTTGCCTCTTTTCTACTGTAGGTATGTAATTAAACATTTATTTAATCTGTTTTTTTGCTAGCAATATTCATAACATTCTTTGGTGGGAAAATATCCAGTTAAAAGTTAAGTTTCGGAGTCCTTGACTTGTTCTGCATTTTGTTACGTTACAGCCTTATTCTCAAATGTATTAGATTAAAATACCCCCCCCCCCCCCGATCAATCTACACACAATATCCCACAGTGACACAGCAAAAACAAGTTTTTAGAAATGTTTGCTGAATTATTCAAAATAAAACACAGAAATATGACATTTGCATAATTATTCAGACCCTTTACTCAGTACTTTGTTGAAGCACCTTTGGCAGTGATTACAGCCATGAGTCTTCTTGGGTGTGACATTCTTGGGTATGACACACATTTATTTGGAGAGTTTCTTCCATTTGTCTCTGCCGATCCTCTCAAGCTCTGTCAGATTGGTTGGGGAGTATTGCTGCACAGCTATTTTCCGATCACTCCAGAAATTTTAGATTGGGTTCAACTCCGGGCTCCAGTTGAGCCACTCAACGACATTCAGAAACTTGTCCCGAAGCCACTCCTGCATTGTCTTGGCTGTGTGCTTAGGGTCGTTGTCCTGTTGGAAGGGGAACCTTCGCCCCAGGTCCTGAGCACTCTGGAGAAGGTTTTCATCAAGGATCTCTCTGTACTTCGCTCCGCTCATCTTTGCCTTGATCCTGACTAGTCTCCCAGTCCCTGCTGCTGAAAAACATCTTGGTTTCATCATATTTCTCGTGGTCTGAGAGTCTTTATGTGCCTTTTGGCAAACTCCAAGCGGGCTGTCATGTGCCTTTACTGAGGAGTGGCTTCCCATTGGCCACTCTACCATAAAGGCCTGATTGGTGTAGTGCTGCGGAGATGATTATCCTTCTGGAAGTTTCTCCCATCTCCACAGAGGAAGTCTAGAGCTCTGTCAGAGTGACCATCGGGTTCTTGGTCACCTCCCTGACCAAGGCCCTTCTCCCCTGAATGATGAGTTTGTCCGGGCGGGCAGCTCTAGGAAGAGTCTTGGTGGTTCCAAACGTCTTCCATTTAAGAATGATGGAGGCCACTGTGTTCTTGGGGACCTTCAATGCTGCAGAATCTGTTTCTGTACCCTTCCCCAGATGTGTGTGTGTGTGTGTGTGTGTGTGTGTGTGTGTGTGTGTGTGTGTGTGTGTGTGTGTGTGTGTGTGTGTGTGTGTGTGTGTGTGTGTGTGTGTGTGTGTGTGTGTGTGTGTGTGTGTGTGTGTGTGTGTGATTGTCATAATGAAACCACCTGGTACTCTGATATTATTCAGTAATTACAAGTTATGTTTTTATAAAGTCCAAACTAGGTCTTTCATCTGTGATAATTACTTCTCTGTCAGGTCATCCTAAAACTTTTCATGTTTTACTTTGAATATTTAGCATATTATAGAATATTATATTCTATTTATTGCTATTTACAACAAACTGTAAACGGGGAGTATTTGGCTATGAGCTACACTGTAAACTGGGGGAGTATTTGGCTATGAGCTAGACTGTAAACTGGGGAGTATTTGGCTATGAGCTAGACTGTAAACTGGGGGAGTATTTGGTTATGAGCTAGACTCTAAACTGGGGAGTATTTGGCTATGAGCTAGACTGTAAACTGGGGGAGTGATTGGGTATGAGCTAGACTGTAAACTGGGGAGTATTTGGCTATGAGCTTCCCCAGATCTGTGCTTCGACACAATCCCGTCTCGGCGTTCTACTGACAATTCCTTCGACCTCATGGCTTGTTTTTTTCTCTGACATGCACCTGTCAACTGTGGACCCTTAAATAGGCAAGTGTGAGCCTTTCCAAATCATGTTCAATCAATTTAATTTACCACAGGTGAACTCCAATCAAGTTGTAGAAACATCTCAAAGACCTTTCTTCTGAAACTCGTCAGTCTATTCTTGTTCTGAGAAATGAAGGCTATTCCATGCGAGAAATTTCCAAGAAACTGAAGATCTCGTACAACGCTGTGTACTACTCCCTTCACAGAACGGCGCAAAGTGGCTCTAACCAGAATAGAAAGAGGAGTGGGAGGCCCCGGTGCACAACTGAGCAAGAGGACAAGTACATTAGTGTGTCTAGTTTGAGAAACAGACGCCTCACAAGTCCTCAACTGGCAGCTTCATTAAATAGTACCCACAAAACACCAGTCTCAACGTCAACAGTGAAGAGGTGACTCCGGGATGCTGGCCTTCTAGGCAGAGTTCCTCTGTCCAGTCTCAACGTCAACAGTGAAGAGGCGACTCCGGGATGCTGGCCTTCTAGGCAGAGTTCCTCTGTCCAGTCTCAACGTCAACAGTGAAGAGGCGACTCCGGGATGCTGGCCTTCTAGGCAGAGTTCCTCTGTCCAGTCTCAACGTCAACAGTGAAGAGGCGACTCCGGGATGCTGTCCTTCTAGGCAGAGTTCCTCTGTCCAGTCTCAACGTCAACAGTGAAGAGGCGACTCCGGGACGCTGGCCTTTTAGGCCGAGTTCCTCTGTCCAGTCTCAACGTCAACAGTGAGGAGGCGACTCCGGGACGCTGGCCTTTTAGGCCGAGTTCCTCTGTCCAGTCTCAACGTCAACAGTGAGGAGGCGACTCCGGGATGCTGGCCTTCTAGGCAGAGTTCCTCTGTCCAGTCTCAACGTCAACAGTGAAGACGCGACTCCGGGATGCTGGTCTTCTAGGCAGAGTTCCTCTGTCCAGTCCCAACGTCAACAGTGAAGGGCGACTCCGGGATGCTGTCCTTCTAGGCAGAGTTCCTCTGTCCAGTCTCAACGTCAACAGTGAAGAGGCGACTCCGGGATGCTGGCCTTCTAGGCAGAGTTCCTCTGTCCAGTCTCAACGTCAACAGTGAAGACGCGACTCCGGGATGCTGGTCTTCTAGGCAGAGTTCCTCTGTCCAGTCCCAACGTCAACAGTGAAGAGGCGACTCCGGGATGCTGGCCTTCTAGGCAGAGTTCCTCTGTCCAGTCTCAACGTCAACAGTGAAGAGGCGACTCCGTGATGCTGGCCTTCTAGGCAGAGTTCCTCTGTCCAGTCTCAACGTCAACAGTGAAGAGCGACTCCGGGATGCTGGCCTTCTAGGCAGAGTTCCTCTGTCCAGTCTCAACGTCAACAGTGAAGACGCGACTCCGGGATGCTGGTCTTCTAGGCAGAGTTCCTCTGTCCAGTCCCAACGTCAACAGTGAAGAGGCGACTCCGGGATGCTGTCCTTCTAGGCAGAGTTCCTCTGTCCAGTCTCAACGTCAACAGTGAAGAGCGACTCCGGGATGCTGGCCTTCTAGGCAGAGTTCCTCTGTCCAGTCTCAACGTCAACAGTGAAGACGCGACTCCGGGATGCTGGTCTTCTAGGCAGAGTTCCTCTGTCCAGTCTCAACGTCAACAGTGAAGAGGCGACTCCGGGATGCTGGCCTTCTAGGCAGAGTTCCTCTGTCCAGTCTCAACGTCAACAGTGAAGAGGCGACTCCGGGATGCTGGCCTTCTAGGCAGAGTTCCTCTGTCCAGTCTCAACGTCAACAGTGAAGAGGCGACTCCCGGATGCTGGCCTTCTAGGCAGAGTTCCTCTGTCCAGTGTCTGTATTCTTTTGCCCATCTTAGATTTTTCTTCTTTTTGGCCAGTCTGAGATATGGCGTTTTCCTTTGCAACTCTGGCTAGATGGCCAGCACCCCGGAGTTACCTCTTCACCATTGACGTTTAGACTGGTGTCTGAATGGTATCTGCTTGGTTCTGTCTGTCTTTGTCTGATTGTGCTACTACCTTACTGTTGATATAAAATACGCTAGTCTAAGGCTGGCATGGTAGGACATAACACAACTCTTTCTGTCACATCTCACTACTGCAAAAGGAATGATGTCATCACTATGTACCATCCAGAACTATAGAGGAGGACGTAAGGCTGTTACAGTATTTAGAGAATGATGTCATCACTATGTACAATCCAGAACTATAGAGGAGGAGGTAAGGCTGTTACAGTATTTAGAGAATGATGTCATCACTATGTACCATCCAGAACTATAGAGGAGGAAGTAAGGCTGTTACAGTATTTAGAGAATGATGTCATCACTATGTACAATCCAGAACTATAGAGGAGGAAGTAAGGCTGTTACAGTATTTAGAGAATGATGTCATCACTATGTACCATCCAGAACTATAGAGGAGGAAGTAAGGCTGTTACAGTATTTAGAGAATGATGTCATCACTATGGGACATGTGTAGGCTAGGCATGCCTCTGGGTGTGTTCCTACTCTCTGGTCCGCACCCAGTTTTTTGGGTAGGACTGGCATTCCATTTCCCTTTTTAACCCCAGTGCCGACTGCTCACTATAGCTAGGAAATTATGTTCTATCTATATAAACCGTGGGACATAACTCAAACATTCTAAAAGGGACCCGCCCTAGTCTGTCGTGTCCTATCTCATTTATCGTCTCTTCACTCAGGGTCAAATACATGATGTCAAACACTTCCAAATAATTGAAATATTTAAAAAAGTATTTGAGGTACGTTTCATTTAGCTTGGAGATCAAGTAGTCTTCACCAGTTAGTGAAGTATTCTAACATTCTGTAGTAACCCTTAGTCTTCACCAGTTAGTGAAGTATTCTAACATTCTGTAGTAACCCTTAGTCTTCACCAGTTAGTGAAGTATTCTAACATTCTGTAGTAACCCTTAGTCTTCACCAGTTAGTGAAGTATTCTAACATTCTGTAGTAACCCTTAGTATTCTATCATTCTGTAGTAACCCTTAGTATTCTATCATTCTGTAGTAACCCTTAGTATTCTATCATTCTGTAGTAACCCTTAGTATTCTATCATTCTGTAGTAACCCTTAGTATTCTAACATTCTGTAGTAACCCTTAGTATTCTATCATTCTGTAGTAACCCTTAGTCTTCACCAGTTAGTGAAGTATTCTAACATTCTGTACTAACCCTTAGTATTCTATCATTCTGTAGTAACCCTTAGTATTCTATCATTCTGTAGTAACCCTTAGTATTCTATCATTCTGTAGTAACCCTTAGTATTCTATCATTCTGTAGTAACCCTTAGTATTCTAACATTCTGTAGTAACCCTTAGTATTCTATCATTCTGTAGTAACCCTTAGTCTTCACCAGTTAGTGAAGTATTCTAACATTCTGTACTAACCCTTAGTATTCTATCATTCTGTAGTAACCCTTAGTATTCTATCATTCTGTAGTAACCCTTAGTATTCTATCATTCTGTAGTAACCCTTAGTATTCTATCATTCTGTAGTAACCCTTAGTATTCTAACATTCTGTAGTAACCCTTAGTATTCTATCATTCTGTAGTAACCCTTAGTATTCTATCATTCTGTAGTAACCCTTAGTATTCTAACATTCTGTAGTAACCCTTAGTATTCTATCATTCTGTAGTAACCCTTAGTATTCTAACATTCTGTAGTAACTCTTAGTATTCTATCATTCTGTAGTAACCCTTAGTATTCTATCATTCTGTAGTAACCCTTAGTATTCTATCATTCTGTAGTAACTCTTAGTATTCTATCATTCTGTAGTAACCCTTAGTATTCTATCATTCTGTAGTAACCCTTAGTATTCTATCATTCTGTAGTAACCCTTAGTATTCTAACATTCTGTAGTAACCCTTAGTATTATATCATTCTGTAGTAACCCTTAGTATTCTATCATTCTGTAGTAACCCTTAGTATTCTATCATTCTGTAGTAACCCTTAGTATTCTATCATTCTGTAGTAACCCTTAGTATTCTATCATTCTGTAGTAACCCTTAGTATTCTATCATTCTGTAGTAACCCTTAGTATTCTATCATTCTGTAGTAACCCTTAGTATTCTATCATTCTGTAGTAACCCTTAGTATTCTATCATTCTGTAGTAACCCTTAGTATTCTATCATTCTGTAGTAACCCTTAGTATTCTATCATTCTGTAGTAACTCTTAGTATTATAACATTCTGTAGTAACCCTTAGTATTCTATCATTCTGTAGTAACTCTTAGTATTATAACATTCTGTAGTAACTCTTAGTATTATAACATTCTGTAGTAACTCTTAGTATTCTATCATTCTGTAGTAACCCTTAGTATTCTAACATTCTGTAGTAACCCTTAGTATTCTAACATTCTGTAGTAACCCTTAGTATTCTATCATTCTGTAGTAACCCTTAGTATTCTATCATTCTGTAGTAACCCTTAGTATTCTATCATTCTGTAGTAACCCTTAGTATTCTATCATTCTGTAGTAACCCTTAGTATTCTATCATTCTGTAGTAACCCTTAGTATTCTATCATTCTGTAGTAACCCTTAGTATTCTAACATTCTGTAGTAACCCTTAGTATTCTAACATTCTGTAGTAACCCTTAGTATTCTATCATTCTGTAGTAACCCTTAGTATTCTATCATTCTGTAGTAACCCTTAGTATTCTATCATTCTGTAGTAACCCTTAGTATTCTATCATTCTGTAGTAACCCTTAGTATTCTATCATTCTGTAGTAACCCTTAGTATTCTAACATTCTGTCGTAACTCTTAGTATTCTATCATTCTGTAGTAACCCTTAGTATTCTAACATTCTGTAGTAACCCTTAGTATTCTATCATTCTGTAGTAACCCTTAGTATTCTATCATTTTTTATTTTTTTTATTTCACCTTTATTTAACCAGGTAGGCTAGTTGAGAACAAGTTCTCATTTGCAACTGCGACCTGGCCAAGATAAAGCATAGCAGTGTGAACAGACAACACAGAGTTACACATGGAGTAAACAATTGGCAAGTCAATAACACAGTAGAAAAAAATGGGCAGTCTATATACAATGTGTGCAAAAGGCATGAGGAGGTAGGCGAATAGTACAATTTTGCAGATTAACACTGGAGTGACAAATGATCAGATGGGCATGTACAGGTAGAGATATTGGTGTGCAAAAGAGCAGAAAAGTAAATAAATAAAAACAGTATAGAAACAATATGGGAATGAGGTAGGTGAAAAAGGGTGAGCTATTTACCTATAGACTATGTACAGCTGCAGCGATCGGTTAGCTGCTCGGATAGCTGATGTTTGAAGTTGGTGAGGGAGATAAAAGTCTCCAACTTCAGCGATTTTTGCAATTCGTTCCAGTCACAGGCAGCAGAGTACTGGAACGAGAGGCGGCCAAATGAGGTGTTGGCTTTAGGGATGATCAGTGAGATACACCTGCTGGAGCGCGTGCTACGGATGGGTGTTGCCATCGTGACCAGTGAACTGAGATAAGGCGGAGCTTTACCTAGCATGGACTTGTAAATGACCTGGAGCCAGTGGGTCTGGCGACGAATATGTAGTGAGGGCCAGCCGACTAGAGCATACAAGTCGCAGTGGTGGGTGGTATAAGGTGCTTTAGTGACAAAACGGATGGCACTGTGATAGACTGCATCCAGTTTGCTGAGTAGAGTGTTGGAAGCCATTTTGTAGATGACATCGCCGAAGTCGAGGATCGGTAGGATAGTCAGTTTTACTAGGGTAAGCTTGGCAGCGTGAGTGAAGGAGGCTTTGTTGCGGAATAGAAAGCCGACTCTGGATTTGATTTTTGATTGGAGATGTTTGATGTGAGTCTGGAAGGAGAGTTTGCAGTCTAGCCAGATACCTAGGTACTTATAGATGTCCACATATTCAAGGTTGGAACCATCCAGGGTGGTGATGCTAGTCGGGCATGCGGGTGCAGGCAGCGATCGGTTGAAAAGCATGCATTTGGTTTTACTCGCGTTTAAGAGCAGTTGGAGGCCACGGAAGGAGTGCTGTATGGCATTGAAGCTCGTTTGGAGGTTTGATAGCACAGTGTCCAATGACGGGCCGAAAGTATATAGAATGGTGTCGTCTGCGTAGAGGTGGATCAGGGAATCGCCCGCAGCAAGAGCAACATCATTGATATATACAGAGAAAAGAGTCGGCCCGAGAATTGAACCCTGTGGCACCCCCATAGAGACTGCCAGAGGACCGGACAGCATGCCCTCTGATTTGACACACTGAACTCTGTCTGCAAAGTAATTGGTGAACCAGGCAAGGCAGTCATCCGAAAAACCGAGGCTGTTGAGTCTGCCGATAAGAATTTGGTGATTGACAGAGTCGAAAGCCTTGGCGAGGTCGATGAAGACGGCTGCACAGTACTGTCTTTTATCGATGGCGGTTATGATATCATTTAGTACCTTGAGTGTGGCTGAGGTGCACCCGTGACCGGCTCGGAAACCAGATTGCACAGCGGAGAAGGTACGGTGGGATTCGAGATGGTCAGTGACCTGTTTGTTGACTTGGCTTTCGAAGACCTTAGATAGGCAGGGCAGGATGGATATAGGTCTATAGCAGTTTGGGTCCAGGGTGTCTCCTCCTTTGAAGAGGGGATGACTGCGGCAGCTTTCAATCCTTGGGGATCTCAGACGATATGAAAGAGAGGTTGAACAGGCTGGTAATAGGGGTTGCGACAATGGCGGCAGATAGTTTCAGAAATAGCGGGTCCAGATTGTCAAGCCCAGCAGATTTGTACGGGTCCAGGTTTTGCAGCTCTTTCAGAACATCTGCTATCTGGATTTGGGTAAAGGAGAACCTGGAGAGGCTTGGGTGAGGAACTACGGGGGGGGGGCGGAGCTGTTGGCCGAGGTTGGAGTAGCCAGGCGGAAGGCATGGCCAGCCGTTGAGAAGTGCTTATTGAAGTTTTCGATAATCATGGATTTATCGGTGGAGACCGTGTTTCCTAGCCTCAGTGCAGTGGGCAGCTGGGAGGAGGTGCTCTTGTTCTCCATGGACTTCACAGTGTCCCAGAACTTTTTGGAGTTGGAGCTACAGGATGCAAACTTTTGCCTGAAGAAGTTGGCCTTAGCTTTCCTGACTGACTGCGTGTATTGGTTCCTGACTTCCCTGAACAGTTGCATATCACGGGGGCTATTCGATGCTATTGCAGTCCGCCACAGGATGTTTTTGTGCTGGTCGAGGGCAGTCAGGTCTGGAGTGAACCAAGGGCTGTATCTGTTCTTGGTTCTGCATTTTTTGAACGGAGCATGCTTATCCAAAATGGTGAGGAAGTTACTTTTAAAGAATGACCAGGCATCCTCAACTGACGGGATGAGGTCAATGTCCTTCCAGGATACACGGGCCAGGTCGATTAGAAAGGCCTGCTCACAGAAGTGTTTTAGGGAGCGTTTGACAGTGATGAGGGTGGTCGTTTGACTGCGGCTCCGTGGCGGATACAGGCGATGAGGCAGTGATCGCTGAGATCCTGGTTGAAGACAGCGGAGGTATATTTGGAGGGCCAGTTGGTCAGGATGACGTCTATGAGGGTGCCCTTGTTTACAGAGTTAGGGTTGTACCTGGTGGGTTCCTTGATGATTTGCGTGAGATTGAGGGCATCTAGCTTAGATTGTAGGACTGCCGGGGTGTTAAGCATATCCCAGTTTAGGTCACCTAACAGAACAAACTCTGAAGCTAGATGGGGGCGATCAATTCACAAATGGTGTCCAGGGCACAGCTGGGAGCTGACGGGGTCGGTAGCAGGCGGCAACAGTGAGAGACTTGTTTCTGGAGAGAGTGATTTTCAAAATTAGTAGTTCAAACTGTTTGGGTATGGACCTGGAAAGTATGACATTACTTTGCAGGCTATCTCTGCAGTAGACTGCGACTCCGCCCCCTTTGGCAGTTCTATCTTGACGGAAGATGTTATAGTTGGGTATGGAAATCTCTGAATTTTGGTGGCCTTCCTGAGCCAGGATTCAGACACGGCAAGGACATCAGGGTTAGCAGAGTGTGCTAAAGCAGTGAGTAAAACAAACTTAGGGAGGAGGCTTCTGATGTTGACATGCATAAAACCAAGACTTTTTCGATCACAGAAGTCAACAAATGAGGGTACCTGGGGACATGCAGGGCCTGGGTTTACCTCCACATCACCCGCGGAACAGAGAAGGAGTAGTATGAGGGTGCGGCTAAAGGCTATCAAAACTGGTCGCCTAGAGCGTTGGGGGCAGAGGATAAGAGGAGCAGGTTTCTGGGCATGGTAGAATATATTCAGGGCATAATGCGCAGACAGGGGTATGGTGGGGTGCGGGTACAGCGGAGGTAAGCCCAGGCACTGCGTGATGATGAGAGAGGTTGTATCTCTGGACATGCTGGTTGTAATGGGTGAGGTCACCGCATGTGTGGGGGTGGGACAAAGGAGGTAACAGGGGTATGCAGAGTGGATCTAGGGGCTCCATTGTGAACTAAAACAATGATAACTAACCTGAACAACAGTATACAAGGCATATTGACATTTGGGAGAGACATACAGCGAGGCATACAGTAATCACAGGTGTTGAATTGGGAAAGCTAGCTAAAAACAGTAGGCGAGGCTAATCAGCTAGCACAACAAACAGCAGGTAAAATGGCGTTGACTAGGCAACTGGGCCGACAGATAAAACAAACAAGCAGAATGGAGTACCGTGATTAATGGACAGTCCAGCGTGCGTCAGCTATGTAGCCAAGAGATCAGTGTCCAGGGGGCAGTGGTGGATGGGCAGGGAAGCTGGGCTGGCGAGTGTTATCCAGGTTTTTAAAAAAAAACTAACAGTGACTAAATAGCTTGTAGCTAGTTAGCTGGTTAGCGTCTGGAGGTTCTTGAGTGTGTCATAAAAATAAAATAAAAATTAAAGGTGATAGCGATTCCGTATCACAGTGGGTGAGGCAGGTTTCCGGAAGGTATAAACAAAATAAAAATCAAAGAGAGATAGAAAGTAAATGGGTTCAGAGTGTTTGGAATGCAGTGAGCCAAAAGGTTAGCAGGCCTGTGCTAACAAGCTAACAGTTCGTAGGCCCGGGCTAGACAAGCTAGCCGTTAGCAGGCCGAATTAGCAAGCAGGGAGATAGCGAGGGCTAGAGAGCTAACCTTTGGGGGACGTCGCGATGGGGTGAGTCTGTTTATTCCTCTTCTTGCGGTGACATCGACAGACCGGTCGTGGGCCCGGGTAATTGTAGCCCAGGAGTATGCTACAGGAGCTCTAGTGCGCTGGGTGAGCTGGAGACACAGCGTTTCAGAAAGCTCGCGGGCCTTGGCCAGCAGATGAATCTTTGGCGATGTCGCAACGAAAAAGCCTGTTGAAACCACCTCGGACGATTATGTCGGCGGACCAGTCGTGATGGATCGGCGGGGCTCCGTGTCGGCAGTAAAGGGTCCAGGCCAATTGGCAAAAGAGGTATTGTTGGGCCTCTTCGGCTAGTCGGGAGATGGGCTTAGCTCAAGGCTAACTGTAGCTTGTTTTGGGACAGAGACGTTAGCCAGGAGTAGCCACTCGGATTGCAGCTAGCTAGTTGCGATGATCCGGTGTAAAGGTTCAGAGCTTGCGGTAGGAATCCGGAGATGTGGTAGAGAAAGAGCAGTCTGATATGCTCTGGGTTGATGTCGCGCTGGTGTCCTAGTTAGCTTTGAAGACCGCTAGCAATGGCTAACTGAGTACGAGCTAGTAGCTAGTTAGCTGGCTAGCTTCTGATGGTGGTTCCGGTTCTAAAGTAAAGTATAGAAAAAGCAGATCCGTACCACATTGGGTGATGCGGGTTGCAGGAGAGTATATTCAGCTCTAGTTTGAAAGTGAGATTAAAATATGTACGAAATATATACAGAAAAAAACGAAGAAAACTATATTTACACTAGACAGGACGGGACAAGACAAAACACACGTCCGATTGCTACGCCATCTTGGATTCTAAGTAGTCATTCTGTACTAACCCTTAGTATTCTATCATTCTGTAGTAACCCTTAGTATTCTATCATTCTGTAGTAACCCTTAGTATTCTAACATTCTGTAGTAACTCTTAGTATTCTATCATTCTGTAGTAACCCTTAGTATTAGGACTGGGGAGGTGGAGGGGAGGACTGGGGAGGTGGAGGGGAGGACTGGGGAGGTGGAGGGGAGGACTGGTGGAGGTGGAGGGGAGGACTGGTGGAGGTGGAGGGAGTGAGGGAGGGACTGGGGGACTGGGGAGGAAGAGTGACATTTGGAAGACGTGTACACATTTATCAGTGTTATTATCGATGCGTCACCTCTCTCCTCAGATGGTGTTTGAAGTGGTGACCTCCGGCCATCGCGGCCTGCTGGCCATCAAAGACGTGGTGCTGCAGGGCCACCAGTGCAGTAAGTCTCCCTCACACACACACACACACACACACACACACACACACACACACACACACACACACACACACACACACACACACACACACACACACACACACACACACACACACACACACACACACACACATTAGCACACACACACACAAAGAAAGCCCTCACCCCTCTGTCTGCATTAAAATACATCAAACTACTCCTTGTTCTTTTCCTGATACCTCCAGATATCAATATAGCACGGAGACATTATATCTTTCAATGTAGCACAGAGACATTATATCTTTCAATATAGCACGGAGACATTATATCTTTCAATATAGCACGGAGACATTATATCTTTCAATATAGCACGGAGACATTATATCTTTCAATATAGCACGGAGACATTATATCTTTCAATATAGCACGGAGACATTATATCTTTCAATATAGCACAGAGACATTATATCTTTCAATATAGCACAGAGACATTATATCTTTCAATATAGCACAGAGACATTATATCTTTCAATATAGCACGGAGACATTATATCTTTCAATATAGCACAGAGACATTATATCTTTCAATATAGCACAGAGACATTATATCTTTCAATATAGCACAGCGACACACAATATCTTTCAATATAGCACGGAGACACTATATTTTTCTCAAGGTGTTAGGAACACACAACAACATTCCTTCTCATAGCACCAGACAATGGCTATAAAACAATCCCTCCCTCCCTCCCTCCTTCCCTCTCTAGCACTCTCCCTCTCCCTCACCCTCCCTCCCTCCCTCCTTCCCTCTCTAGCACTCTCCCTCTCCCTCTCCCTCTCCCTCGCCCTCCCTCCCTCCCTCCTTCCCTCTCTAGCACTCTCCCTCTCCCTCTCCCTCTCCCTCTCCCTCACCCCTCCCTCCCTCCCTCCTTCCCTCTCTAGCACTCTCCCTCTCCCTCTCCCTCTCCCTCGCCCTCCCTCCCTAGAGAGACAGAATTGGAACGACTAAATGGAGGAGAGAAAGAAACAGAGGGAATGACAGAATGGAGGAGAGAGAGAAACAGAGGGAATGACAGAATGGAGGAGAGAGAGAAACAGAGGGAATGACAGAATGGAGGAGAGAGTCAGAGATAGAGAGAGAATAAGAGAATGGAGGAGAGAGAGAAACCGAGAGGGAATTATGAGAGATTGGAGGAGAGAGAGAAACTGAGAGATAATGAGAGAATGGAGGAGAGAGTGAGAGATATAGAGGGAATGAGAGAATAAATGAGAGAGAGGGAATGAGAGAATGGAAGAGATAGAGATAGAGAGGGAATGAGATAATGAAGGAGAGAGTGAGAGACAGAGAGACAGAGCGAGAGAGAGAACAGGAAATTCAAGGAGAGAGAGAGAGAGAGAGAGAGAGAGAGAGAGAAAAGGAAATTCAAGGAGAGAGAGAGAGAGCAAGAAATTCAAGGAGAGAGATGGAAACAAATGGCATGTGGCCTTTTATAAAAATCTTTTATTTTACCTTTATTTTACTAGGCAAGTCAATTAAGAACAAATTCTTATTTTCAATGACGGCATAGGAACAGTGGGTTAACTGGTCTAGGAACAGTGGGTTAACTGGTCTAGGAACAGTGGGTTAACTGCCTGTTCAGGGGTAGAACGACAGATGTTGTACCTTGTCAGCTCGGGGATTTGAACTTGCAACCTTTCGGTTACTAGTCCAACGCTCTAACCACTAGGCTACCCTGCCGCCTCTACACTCTAACCACTAGGCTACCCTGCCGCCTCTACACTCTAACCACTAGGCTACCCTGCCGCCTCTACACTCTAACCACTAGGCTACCCTGCCGCCTCTACACTCTAACCACTAGGCTACCCTGCCGCCTCTACACTCTAACCACTAGGCTACCTGCCCCTCTACACTCTAACCACTAGAGTACCTGCCCCTCTACACTCTAACCACTAGGCTACCTGCCGTCCCCTACACTCTAACCTACGAGGCTACCTGCCCCTCTACACTCTAACCACTAGACTACCTGCCCCTCTACACTCTAACCACTAGGCTACCCTGCCGCTGCTCCACTCTAACCACTAGGCTACCCTGCCGCCTCTACACTCTAACCACTAGGCTACCCTGCCGCCCCAAATCTTCCATGTATTAAATCACATTTCATTCAAATATATTTATAATGCCCTTCTTACATCAACCTACGTCACAAAGTGCTGTACAGAAACCCAGCCTAAAACCCCAAACAGCAAGCAATGCAGGTGTAGAAGCACGGTGGCTAGGAAAAACTCCCTAGAAAGGCCAAAACCTAGGAAGAAACCTAGAGAGGAACCAGGCTATGAGGGGTGGCCAGTCCTCTTCTGGCTGTGCCGGGTAGAGATTATAACAAAACATGGCCAAGATGTTCAAATGTTCATGGATGACCAGCAGGGTCAAATAATAATAATCACTGTGGATGTAGAGGGCGCAACAGGTCAGCCCCTCAGGAGTAAATGTCAGTTGGCTTTTCATAGCCGATCTAGAGAGTTTGAAAACAGCAGGTCTGGGACAGGTAGCTTGTCCGGTGAACAGGTCAGGGTTCCATAGCCGCAGGCAGAACAGTTGAAATTGGAGCAGCAGCACAGCCAGGTGGACTAGGGACAGCAAGGAGTCATCAGGCCAGGTAGTCCTGAGGCATGGTCCTAGGGCTCAGGTCCTCCGAGAGAGAGATAGAAAGAAAGAGAGAGAGAAAAAAGAGAGAGAATTAGAGACAGCATACTTAAATTCACACAGGACACCGGATAAGACAGGAGAAGTACTCCAGATATAACAGACAGACCCTAGCCCCCTGACACATAAACTACTGCAGCATAAATAATTGAGGCTGAGACAGGAGTGGTCGGGAGACTCTTTTGTCTCTTTCCATAAGAGTGTTGGCCAACCAAAACCTCTGTCCTATCTATTTTCTCTTTCCATAAGTGTGTTGGCCAGCCAAAACCTCTGTCCTATCTATTCTCTCTTTCCATAAGAGTGTTGGCCAACCAAAACCTCTGTCCTATCTATTCTCTCTTTCCATAAGAGTGTTGGCCAACCAAAACCTCTGTCCTATCTATTCTCTCTTTCCATAAGTGTGTTGGCCAGCCAAAACCTCAGCAGGTAGCCTAGTGGTTAGAGCATTGGGCCAGTAACCAAAAAGGTTGCTGGATTGAATCACTGATCTGTTGTTCTGCCACTGAACAAGGCAGTTAACCCACTGTTTCTAGGCCGTCATTGTAAATAAGAATCTGTTCTTAACTGACTTGCTTAGTTAAATACATACATATCTATTTAAATCCTCTCAGATTGAAGTGTGAGCACTTTTTATTTGTATTTTATTCTACGTTTATTTAACAAGTCAGTTAAGAACATGACAGCCATCAACTGGCAGCTTCATTAAATAATATCTGCAAAACACCCGTCTCAAAGTCAACAGTGAAGAGGCGACTCCGGGATGCTGGCCTTCTAGGCAGAGTTCCTCTGTCCAGTCTCAACATCAACAGTGAAGAGGCGACTCCGGGATGCTGGCCTTCAAGGCAGAGTTCCTCTGTCCAGTCTCAACATCAACAGTGAAGAGGCGACTCCGGGATGCTGGCCTTCTAGTCAGAGTTCCTCTGTCCAGTCTCAACGTCAACAGTGAAGAGGCGACTCCGGGATGCTGGCCTTCTAGGCAGAGTTCCTCTGTCCAGTCTCAACATCAACAGTGAAGAGGCGACTCCGGGATGCTGGCCTTCTAGTCAGAGTTCCTCTGTCCAGTCTCAACATCAACAGTGAAGAGGCGACTCCGGGATGCTGGCCTTCTAGGCAGAGTTCCTCTGTCCAGTCTCAACATCAACAGTGAAGAGGCGACTCCGGGATGCTGGCCTTCAAGGCAGAGTTCCTCTGTCCATTCTCAACATCAACAGTGAAGAGGCGACTCCGGGATGCTGGCCTTCTAGTCAGAGTTCCTCTGTCCAGTCTCAACGTCAACAGTGAAGAGGCGACTCCGGGATGCTGGCCTTCTAGGCAGAGTTCCTCTGTCCAGTCTCAACGTCAACAGTGAAGAGGCGACTCCGGGATGCTGGCCTTCAAGGCAGAGTTCCTCTGTCCAGTCTCAACTTCAACAGTGAAGAGGCGACTCCGGGATGCTGGCCTTCTAGGCAGAGTTCCTCTGTCCAGTCTCAACTTCAACAGTGAAGAGCGACTCCGGGATGCTGGCCTTCTAGGCAGAGTTCCTCTGTCCAGTCTCCACGTCAACAGTGAAGAGGCGACTCCGGGATGCTGGCCTTCTAGGCAGAGTTCCTCTGTCCAGTCTCAACATCAACAGTGAAGAGGTGACTCCGGGATGCTGGCCTTCTAGGCAGAGTTCCTCTGTCCAGTCTCAACATCAACAGTGAAGAGGCGACTCCGGGATGCTGGCCTTCTAGGCAGAGTTCCTCTGTCCAGTCTCAACATCAACAGTGAAGAGGTGACTCCGGGATGCTGGCCTTCTAGGCAGAGTTCCTCTGTCCAGTCTCAACATCAACAGTGAAGAGGCGACTCCGGGATGCTGGCCTTCTAGGCAGAGTTGCAAAGAAAAAGCCATTTCTCAGACTGGCTAATAAAAAGAAAAGATTAAGATCGGTCGAAAGAACACAGACGCTGGACAGAGGAAGATTGGAAAAAAAAGGTGTTATGGACAGACAAATCTAAGTTTGTGAGGTGTTCGGATCACAAAGAAGAACATTCGTGAGATGCAGAAAAAATGAAAAGATGCTGGAGGAGTACTTGACGCCGCCCATCAAACATGGCTTAGGCGAAGTGATGGACTGGGGGTGAGTTGCTGGTGGTAAAGTGGGAGATTTGTACAGGGTAAAAGGGATCTTTAAGAAGGAAGGCTATCACTCCATTTTGCAACACTTATTTGGAGCCAATTTCCTCCTACAACAGGACAATGACCCAAAGCACTATTTCGGTAAGAGCTGGTATTCTGTCTATAATGGAGTGGCCAGCACAGTCAACCCTATTGAGCTGTTGTGGGAGCAGCTTGACCGTATGGTACGTAAGAAGGGGCCCATCAAGCCCATCCATCTTGTGGGAGGTGTTTCAGGAAGCACGGGGTGAAATCTCTTCAGATTACCTCAACAAATTGACAACAAGAACACCAAAGGTCTGCAAGGCTGTAATTGCCACAATTGTAGGATTCTTTGGCGAAAGCAAGGTTTGAAGGACACAATTATTATTTAAATTAAAAAATCATTATTTCTAACCTTGTCAACGTCTTGACTTATATTTCCTATTAATTTTGCGACTCATTTCATTGTATGATTTATATGGAAAACAAGGACATTTCTAAGTGACCCCAAACTTTAACGGTAGTGTATGTTGACAACTCAATCGAATATAAACCAAAAGTTTGTTGTTCAGACTTGCTTGACTTGTTGGGTAGTAAGTTATTATATTCCGAGTGAGTGTTTCTGCATGTACCACAGACCGGCCACTGCTATTACTGAACACACAGTGCATTCATTCATTTGTTATTTTTTTCTTATTCTGACATGGATTCAATATATTTGTTTCCCTCATCAACATATCCCAGATAATGGCAAAGCAAAAACAGATGTATAAAACCTGTTATACTGATGAGGTGGGGAACATTTATTTCATCTTTTTTTTTAGAACCAAGGCTGAAAACGTAAACACAATGTGGGAAAAGTCAAGGGTTCTGAATCATTTCACTGTACGCGTGTTATCAATCATGTATCTCAGGTAGTGAACGTGTGTTTCCAAGTGTTGAGGGAGAGTTATGTTCTGTTTGGTACCAGCCTGCGAGTCTCATGTTCTTTAAGTTCATCCCAGGGGTGTGCCGAGGTTAGACGCCTCACTGTGGTACGGTCAGAGCAATCTACATGACATCAGCTACAATCAATACCACCATGGTTCTCCTTCAATTAATTCGCAGCTAGCTTACAAGCTTAAATAATCAATGATATATCACACAGAGCACAGATCAGATTGTTATATGCAAACTATTTCGTGACCACACACACACACACACACACACACGCACGCACGCACGCACGCACGCACGCACGCACGCACGCACGCACGCACACGCACACACGCGCACGCGCACGCGCGCGCGCACGCACGCACGCACGCACGCACGCACGCACGCACGCACGCACACACACACACACACACACACACACACACACACACACACACTGTCACTCCGACATAACTGACCCTGTATATAGTCTGGTATTAACTGACCCTGTATATAGTCTGGTATCATAATCAAATTATCTCGTGACCACAGGATCAAGTAGCTAAATTCCTATAAATGTCAATGAGATGGATTTCCATAGGACTAGTTTCTGCACTGCATATAAATGTAGAAATGTGAACGGATCAATACGCCGCTTAGTGGCTGGGTGGTCGGGTTTCTCTGAGTAATACTCATACGGTCGCGTTCCAAATGGCTACCTTATTCCCTATGTAGTGCACTACTTTTGATGAGGGGCCTATGGGACGCTATTTTCTATATAGTGCACTACTTTTAACCAGAGACCAAAAATAGTGCACTATATAGAGAAATAGTGTGCCATTTGGGATTTATTTTTCTCCCTTTATTTAACCAGGCAAGTCAGTTAAGAACAAATTCTTATTTTCAATGACGGCCTAGGAACAGTGGGTTAACTGCCTGTTCAGGGGCAGAACGACAGATTTGTACCTTGTCAGCTCAAGGGTTTGAACTTGCAACCTTCCGGTTACTAGTCCAACACTCGAACCACTAGGCTACACTGCCACCCCATGGGATGTACCCATGATCTACGGAATATAGGTCCTAGTATGGAATATCGGCTAGCTCTGAGGTGTGATTTGGTACTGCCTGTGTGGTAACTTTGCCTCCCCTTAGAACACATAATAAAATAAAATAAAAGATATTAGCCTACGATGAGAAAAATATATTTGTCTGGTTTGGCATTGAGAGTAGGATTGACAGGCTAAAGCAAAAATACTAGGTAATACTGATACTATAGCCATGTTCAAAATACTCATAATACTGATACTATAGCCATGTTCAAAATACTCATAATACTGATACTATAGCCATGTTCAAAATACTGATACTATAGCTGTGTTCAAAATACTCATCATACTGATACTATAGCTGTGTTCAAAATACTAATAATACTGATACTATAGCCGTGTTCAAAATACTCATAATACTGATACTATAGCCGTGTTCAAAATACTCATAATACTGATACTATAGCTGTGTTCAAAATACTAATAATACTGATACTATAGCTGTGTTCAAAATACTAATAATACTGATACTATAGCCGTGTTCAAAATACTCATAATACTGATACTATAGCTGTGTTCAAAATACTCATAATACTGATACTATAGCCATGTTCAAAATACTAATAATACTGATACTATAGCCGTGTTCAAAATACTCATAATACTGATACTATAGCTGTGTTCAAAATACTAATAATACTGATACTATAGCTGTGTTCAAAATACTAATAATACTGATACTATAGCCGTGTTCAAAATACTCATAATACTGATACTATAGCTGTGTTCAAAATACTCATAATACTGATACTATAGCCATGTTCAAAATACTAATAATACTGATACTATAGCCGTGTTCAAAATACTCATAATACTGATACTATAGCTGTGTTCAAAATACTCATAATACTGATACTATAGCTGTGTTCAAAATACTAATAATACTGATACTATAGCTGTGTTCAAAATACTCATAATACTGATACTATAGCTGTGTTCAAAATACTAATAATACTGATACTATAGCTGTGTTCAAAATACTCATAATACTGATACTATAGCTGTGTTCAAAATACTCATAATACTGATACTATAGCTGTGTTCAAAATACTCATAATACTGATACTATAGCTGTGTTCAAAATACTCATAATACTGATACTATAGCTGTGTTCAAAATACTCATACTGTCAGGGCGTGACAATGATATACTAGTAGAAAAACATTTGATGAAAGTTGAAAACGGAAATGATACAATTAGCTTCGTGAGGGTCTTTGGGGAGTTGGGTGCAATTCTATCTAACTAATCAAGGTCAGATGTTGAAATGGCCTGGTTTCTCCTCGTTACAGAATGGGGCTACAGTGATAATAATACTTCACGTGAAAATGGTCTCGTGATTTACTTGGATTGGATCATTCATCTCTCTTATTATAAAGCCAGGTTCAGTGGCAGAAAGTAATGTTGTCGACTCTGAAGCTAATTCACAAAAACGCTGTAGTTAGTCTGTTGTTTAGTCTGGTGTTAGTCTGTTGTTTAGTCTGTTGTTTAGTCTGTTGTTTAGTCTGTTGTTTAGTCTGTTGTTTAGTCTGTTGTTTAGGCTGTTGTTTAGGCTGTTGTTTAGTCTGTTGTTAGTCTGTTGTTTAGTCTGTTGTTTAGTTTGTTGTTTAGTCTGTTGTTTAGTCTGTTGTTTAGTCTGGTGTTTAGTCTGTTGTTTAGTCTGTTGTTTAGTCTGTTGTTTAGTCTGTTGTTTAGTCTGTTGTTTAGGCTGTTGTTTAGTCTGTTGTTTAGTCTGTTGTTTAGTCTGTTGTTTAGGCTGTTGTTTAGTCTGTTGTTTAGTCTGTTGTTTAGTCTGTTGTTTAGTCTGTTGTTTAGTCTGTTGTTTAGTCTGTTGTTTAGTCTGTTGTTTAGTCTGTTGTTTAGTCTGTTGTTAGTCTGTTGTTTAGTCTGGTGTTAGTCTGTTGTTTAGTCTGTTGTTTAGTCTGTTGTTTAGTCTGTTGTTAGTCTGTTGTTAGTCTGTTGTTTAGTCTGTTGTTTAGTCTGTTGTTTAGTCTGTTGTTAGTCTGTTGTTTAGTCTGTTGTTAGTCTGTTGTTTAGTCTGTTGTTTAGTCTGTTGTTAGTCTGTTGTTTAGTCTGTTGTTTAGTCTGTTGTTTAGTCTGTTGTTTAGTCTGTTGTTTAGTCTGTTGTTTAGTCTGTTGTTTAGTCTGTTGTTTAGTCTGTTGTTAGTCTGTTGTTTAGTCTGTTGTTAGTCTGTTGTTTAGTCTGTTGTTTAGTCTGTTGTTTAGTCTGTTGTTAGTCTGTTGTTTAGTCTGTTGTTAGTCTGTTGTTTAGTCTGTTGTTTAGTCTGTTGTTTAGTCTGTTGTTTAGTCTGTTGTTTAGTCTGTTGTTAGTCTGTTGTTTAGTCTGTTGTTTAGTCTGTTGTTTAGTCTGTTGTTTAGTCTGTTGTTTAGTCTGTTGTTAGTCTGTTGTTTAGTCTGTTGTTAGTCTGTTGTTTAGTCTGTTGTTTAGTCTGTTGTTTAGTCTGTTGTTTAGTCTGTTGTTAGTCTGTTGTTTGTTGTTAGTCTGTTGTTAGTCTGTTGTTAGTCTGTTGTTTAGTCTGTTGTTAGTCTGTTGTTTGTTGTTAGTCTGTTGTTTAGTCTGTTGTTAGTCTGTTGTTTAGTCTGTTGTTAGTCTGTTGTTTGTTGTTAGTCTGTTGTTAGTCTGTTGTTAGTCTGTTGTTTAGTTTGTTGTTTAGTCTGTTGTTTGTTGTTAGTCTGTTGTTTAGTCTGTTGTTTAGTCTGTTGTTAGTCTGTTGTTTAGTCTGTTGTTAGTCTGTTGTTTAGTCTGTTGTTAGTCTGTTGTTTAGTCTGTTGTTTAGTCTGTTGTTTAGTCTGTTGTTAGTCTGTTGTTTAGTCTGTTGTTAGTCTGTTGTTTAGTCTGTTGTTTAGTCTGTTGTTTAGTCTGTTGTTAGTCTGTTGTTTAGTCTGTTGTTAGTCTGTTGTTTAGTCTGTTGTTTAGTCTGTTGTTTAGTCTGTTGTTTAGTCTGTTGTTAGTCTGTTGTTAGTCTGTTGTTTAGTCTGTTGTTTAGTCTGTTGTTTAGTCTGTTGTTTAGTCTGTTGTTTAGTCTGTTGTTTAGTCTGTTGTTAGTCTGTTGTTTAGTCTGTTGTTTAGTCTGTTGTTTAGTCTGTTGTTTAGTCTGTTGTTTAGTCTGTTGTTAGTCTGTTGTTTAGTCTGTTGTTTAGTCTGTTGTTTAGTCTGTTGTTTAGGCTGTTGTTTAGTCTGTTGTTTGTCTGTTGTTAGTCTGTTGTTTAGTCTGTTGTTTAGTCTGTTGTTTAGTCTGTTGTTTAGTCTGTTGTTTAGTCTGTAGTTAGTCTGTTGTTTAGTCTGTTGTTAGTCTGTTGTTTAGTCTGTTGTTTAGTCTGATGTTTAGTCTGTTGTTTAGTCTGTTGTTAGTCTGTTGTTTAGTCTGTTGTTTAGTCTGTTGTTTAGTCTGTTGTTTAGTCTGTTGTTAGTCTGTTGTTTAGTCTGTTGTTTAGTCTGTAGTTAGTCTGTTGTTTAGTCTGGTGTTAGTCTGTTGTTTAGTCTGGTGTTAGTCTGTTGTTTAGTCTGGTGTTAGTCTGTTGTTTAGTCTGGTGTTAGTCTGTTGTTTAGTCTGTTGTTTAGTCTGTTGTTTAGTCTGTTGTTTAGTCTGTTGTTAGTCTGTTGTTTAGTCTGATGTTTAGTCTGTTGTTAGTCTGGTGATGGTCTGTTGTTAGTCTGTTGTTAGTCTGTTGTTTAGTCTGTTGTTTAGTCTGTTGTTTAGTCTGTTGTTAGTCTGTTGTTTAGTCTGTTGTTAGTCTGTTGTTTGTTGTTAGTCTGTTGTTAGTCTGTTGTTTAGTTTGTTGTTAGTCTGTTGTTAGTTTGTTGTTAGTCTGTTGTTAGTCTGTTGTTAGTCTGTTGTTTAGTTTGTTGTTAGTCTGTTGTTTGTTGTTAGTCTGTTGTTTAGTTTGTTGTTAGTCTGTTGTTAGTCTGTTGTTTAGTTTGTTGTTAGTCTGTTGTCTGTTGTTTAGTTTGTTGTTAGTGTGTTTGATGTTAGTCGGTTGTTAGTCCTATGTAGGCCTTTATGAAGATCATACTCCTATGAACCCAGCATGACATATATGGTATCCAGAGAACGTAAGACTCTATTACTTAAAGGTTGTCGTCAACAAAACAATGAAAATCAATGATTTAGACGGCCTGGGTGTTCCCACTGAGAAACCGAAGAGTACTGTACTCACATTAAGTCTATGAAGGGTATACCTTAATCAATCAACACTGTTTCAAGCCTCTAACATTGATCCTAACATATGCAGTGCATTCAGAAAGTATTCAGACCACATTTTCGTACCGTACAGCCTTATTCTAAAATTGATCAAATCTTTTCAATTCTTTCCATTATCAATCTACACACAATATCCCATAATGACAAAGCAAAAACATTTATCATCTTTGAGATGTTTCTACAACTTGATTGGAGTCCATCTGTGTTAAATGCATTTGATTGGACATGATTTGGAAAGGCACCACATAATGTACCACAGTGCAGGTCAGAGCATGGCTCAGTTGGTTGGCATGGCGCTTGTATGTGGGTTCGATTCCCGGGATCACCCATACGTAGAATGTATGTACACATGACTGTAAGTCGCTTTGGATAAAAGCGTCAGCTAAATGGCATATATTATTATTATATATTATATTAGAGCAAAAACCAAACCATGAGGTCGAAATAATTGTCCATAGAGCACCGAGACAGGATTGTGTCGAGTCACAGATCTGGGGAAGGGTACCCAAACATTTCTGCAGCATTGAAGGTCCCCAAGAACACAGTGGCCTCCATCATTTTTAAATGGAAGAAGTTTGGAACCAATACTCTTCCTAGAGCTGGCCGCCCAGCCAAACTGAGCAATCAGGAGAGAAGGGCCTTGGTCAGGGAGGTGACCAAGAACCCAATGGTCACACTGACAGAGTTCAAGAGTGCTTCTGTTGAGATGGGAGAAACTTCCAGAAGGACAACCATTTCTGCAGCACTCCACCAATCAGGCCTTTATGGTAGAGTGGCCAGACGGAAGTCAATCCTCAGCAAAAGGAACATGACAGCCTGCTTGGAGTTTGCCAAAAGGCACCTAAAGGACTCTCAGACCATGAAAACAAGATTCTCTGATCTGATGAAACCAATATTGAACTCTTTGGCCTGAATGCCAAGCGTCACGTCTGGAAGAAAACCTGACACCATCCCTACGGTGAAGCATGGTGGTGGCAGCATCCCTACGGTGAAGCATGGTGGTGGCAGCATCCCGGTACGGTGAAGCATGGTGGTGGCAGCATCATGCTGTGGGGATGTTTATCAGCGGAAGGGACTAGGAGACTAGTCAGTATCGAGGGAAAGATGAATGGAGCAAAGTACAGAGAGATCCTTGATGAAAACCTGCTCCAAAGCGCTCAGGACCTCAGACAGGGGCAAAGGTTCAACTTCCAACAGCACAACGACCCTAAGCACACAGCAAAGACAATGCACTAGTGGCTTTGGGACAAGTCTCTGAATGTCCTTGAGTGGCCCAGCCAGAGCTGGTACTTGAACCCGATCGAACATCTCTGGAGAGACCTGAAAATAGCTGTGCAGCGACACTCTCCATCCAACCTGACAGAGCTTGAGAGGATCTGCAGAGAAGAATGGGAGAAACTCCCCAAATACAGGTGTGGCAAGCTTGTAACGTCAAACCCAAGAATACTCAAGGCTGTAATCGCTGCCAAAGGTGCTTCAACAAAGTACTGAGTAAAGGGTCTGAATACTTATGTAGATTTGATATTTCAGTATCCGGTATTGTGTGTAGATTGATGAGGGAAAAATGTTTTATTTAATCCATTTTAAAATAAGGCTTGTAACAAAATGTGGGGAAAGGGCTGTCTGAATAAGGGTTTAGAAATGCAGTTATTATATTATTGTAGTTATTATTAATTATTACAGTAGTAGTTATTATATTATTGTAGTTATTATTAATTATTACAGTAGTAGTTATTATATTATTGTAGTTATTATTAATTATTACAGTAGTAGTTATTATATTTTTGTAGTTATTATTCATTATTACAGTAGTAGTTATTCTATTATTGTAGTTATTATTAATTATTACAGTAGTAGTTATTATATTATTGTAGTTATTATTAATTATTACAGTAGTAGTTATTATATTATTGTAGTTATTATTAATTATTACAGTAGTAGTTATTATATTATTGTAGTTATTATTAATTATTACCGTAGTAGTTATTATATTATTGTAGTTATTATTAATTATTACAGTAGTAGTTATTATTATTATTATTATTAATTATTACAGTTAGTTATTAATTATTAATTATTACAGTAGTAGTTATTATATTATTGTAGTTATTATTAATTATTACAGTAGTAGTTATTATATTATTGTAGTTATTATTAATTATTACAGTAGTAGTTATTATATTATTGTAGTTATTATTAATTATTACAGTAGTAGTTATTATATTGTTGTAGTTATTATTAATTATTACAGTAGTAGTTAGTATATTATTGTAGTTATTATTAATTATTACAGTAGTAGTTATTATATTATTGTAGTTATTATTAATTATTACAGTAGTAGTTATTATATTATTGTAGTTATTATTAATTATTACAGTAGTAGTTATTATATTATTGTAGTTATTATTAATTATTACAGTAGTAGTTATTATATTATTGTAGTTATTATTAATTATTACCGTAGTAGTTATTATATTATTGTAGTTATTATTAATTATTACAGTAGCTCAGAATAATATTTTTGCTGATAGAACCTACTAGCTTAACGGCGTTGGGACTTGGAATGGAACCGATGCTTTGGTCAAACAATCTACATTTTACATCATCAGTCTCTGGACTTGAACCCCGTTGAAAAACTGTGTTTTGAATTGAAGAGGTCCACAAGAGCAGACAAAAGGATATCGAGGATCTGGAAAGATTCTGTATGAAGGAAATGTCCCAAGGTGTTCTCCAATCTCATAAAACATTTTAGAAAAAGGCTCATTATCCTCTCAAGGTGATGTAATGAAAGGTATTGGAAACTGACGTGTTAATCATTTTGTTAAACAAAATATTTTTTTTTCTGAGCAATTGTATTAGTATAAAATTATAGAATTTGCCCAAAATTGTAAGCATCCAAAGTGCTTTAATGATTTATTTTCATCTCTATCAAGGGAGTTTCTGTGTTTGTGTTTGTTGTAGTGAACCCCCTTTAGTCCTGACTTTAAAGGACGTAGAGGTTTAGTATCTATTACTGTATATTCATATACAGTGCCTTGCGAAAGTATTCGGCCCCCTTGAACTTTGTGACCTTTTGCCACATTTCAGGCTTCAAACATAAAGATATACAACTGTATTTTTTGGTGAAGAATCAACAACAAGTGGGACACAATCATGAAGTGGAACGACATTTATTGGATATTTCAAACTTTTTTAACAAATCAAAAATTGAAAAATTGGGCGTGCAAAATTATTCAGCCCCCTTAAGTTAATACTTTGTAGCGCCACCTTTTGCTGCAATTACAGCTGTAAGTCGCTTGGGGTATGTCTCTATCAGTTTTGCACATCGAGAGACTGAAAGCCCGCTCAGCAAGGAAGAAGCCACTGCTCCAAAACCGCCATAAAAAAAGCCAGATTACCGTTTGCAACTGCACATGGGGACAAAGATCGTACTTTTTGTAGAAATGTCCTCTGGTCTGATGAAACAAACACAGAATTGTTTGGCCATAATGATCATCATTATGCTTGGAGGAAAAAGGTAGGGCCTCGCAAGCCTGAAGAACACCATCCCAACCGTGAAGCACGGGGGTGGCAGTATCATGTTGTGGGGGTGCTTTGCTGCAAGAGGGACTGGTGCACTTCACAAAATAGATGGCATCATGAGGGTGGAAAAGTATGTGGATTTATTGAAGCAACATCCCAAGACATCAGTCAGGAAGTTAAAGCTTGGTCACAAATGGGTCAATGACCCCGAGCGTACTTCCAAAGTTGAGGCAAAATGGCGTAAGGACAACAAAGTCAAGGTATTGGAGTGGCCATCACAAAGCCCTGACATTAATCCCATAGAACATTTGTGGGCAGAACTGAAAAAGCGTGTGCGAGCAAGGAGGCCTACAAACCTGACTCAGTTACACCTGTTCTGTCAGGAGGAATTGGCCAATATTCACCCAACTTATTGTGGGAAGCTTGTGGAAGGCTACCTTGAAACGTTTGACCCAAGTTAAACTATTTAAAGGCAATGCTACCAAATACTGGAATGTGATGAAAGAAATAAAAGCTGAAAGAAATCATTCTCTCTACTATTATTCTGACATTTCACATTCTTAAAAGAAAGTGTTGATCCTAACTGACCTAAAAACAGAGGATTAAATGTCAGGAATTGTGAAACTGAGTTCAAATGTATTTGGCCAAACTTCCGACTTCAACTGTGTATATATATATTACTGTATATTCATATATGTATATATATATATATATATGTGTGTGTTTGTGTGTTTATAGTGAACACCCCTCACTTCCTGACCATAAAGGACATAGAGGTTTTGGGTTATCTATATATTACTGTATATATATATATATGTGTGTGTTTGTGTGTTTATAGTGAACACCCCTCACTTCCTGACCATAAAGGACATAGAGGTTTTGGGTTATCTATATATTACTGTATATATATATATATGTATGTGTTTGTTTGTGTTTATAGTGAACACCCCTCACTTCCTGACCATAAAGGGTGTAGAGGTTTTGGGTTATCTATATATTACTGTATATTAACATATATATATATGTATGTGTTTGTGTGTTTATAGTGAACACCCCTCACTTCCTGACCATAAAGGGTGTAGAGGTTTTGGGTTATCTATATATTACTGTATATATATATATATGTATGTGTTTGTTTGTGTGTTTATAGTGAACACCCTCACTTCCTGACCATAAAGGACATAGAGGTTTTGGGTTATCTATATATTACTGTATATATATATATATGTGTTTGTTTGTGTGTTTATAGTGAACACCCCTCACTTCCTGACCATAAAGGGTGTAGAGGTGAACGCTGGACAGACGGCCGCCTTCCACTGTACTGTTAACGGACGACAGAGAGACAACTTCAACCTCTGGTTACAGGTAACAACAACACCTGACCCCTGACCCCTAAACCTAACAATCCACTGTACTGTTAACGGACGACAGAGAGACAACTTCAACCTCTGGTTACAGGTAACAACAACACCTGACCCCTGACCCCTAAACCTAACGATCCACTGTACTGTTAACGGACGACAGAGAGACAACTTCAACCTCTGGTTACAGGTAACAACAACACCTGACCCCTGACCCCTAAACCTAACAATCCACTGTACTGTTAACGGACGACAGAGAGACAACTTCAACCTCTGGTTACAGGTAACAACAACACCTTATCCTGACCCCTGACCCCTGACCCCTAAACCTAACGATCCACTGTACTGTTAACGGACGACAGAGAGACAACTTCAACCTCTGGTTACAGGTAACAACAACACCTTATCCTGACCCCTGACCCCTGACCCCTAAACCTAACGATCCACTGTACTGTTAACGGACGACAGAGAGACAACTTCAACCTCTGGTTACAGGTAACAACAACACCTGACCCCTGACCCCTGACCCCTAAACCTAACAATCCACTGTACTGTTAACGGACGACAGAGAGACAACTTCAACCTCTGGTTACAGGTAACAACAACACCTGACCCCTGACCCCTGACCCCTAAACCTAACAATCCACTGTACTGTTAACGGACGACAGAGAGACAACTTCAACCTCTGGTTACAGGTAACAACAACACCTGACCCCTGACCCCTGACCCCTGACCCCTAAACCTAACAATCCACTGTACTGTTAACGGACGACAGAGAGACAACTTCAACCTCTGGTTACAGGTAACAACAACACCTGACCCCTGACCCCTGACCCCTAAACCTAACAATCCACTGTACTGTTAACGGACGACAGAGAGACAACTTCAACCTCTGGTTACAGGTAACAACAACACCTTATCCTGACCCCTGACCCCTAAACCTAACAATCCACTGTACTGTTAACGGACGACAGAGAGACAACTTCAACCTCTGGTTACAGGTAACAACAACACCTTATCCTGACCCTGACCCCTGACCCCTAAACAATCCACTGTACTGTTAACGGACGACAGAGAGACAACTTCAACCTCTGGTTACAGGTAACAACACCTGACCCCTGACCCCTAAACCTAACAATCCACTGTACTGTTAACGGACGACAGAGAGACAACTTCAACCTCTGGTTACAGGTAACAACAATACCTTATCCTGACCCCTGACCCCTAAACCTAACAATCCACTGTACTGTTAACGGACGACAGAGAGACAACTTCAACCTCTGGTTACAGGTAACAACAATACCTTATCCTGACCCCTGACCCCTAAACCTAACAATCCACTGTACTGTTAACGGACGACAGAGAGACAACTTCAACCTCTGGTTACAGGTAACAACAACACCTTATCCTGACCCCTGACCCCTAAACCTAACAATCCACTGTACTGTTAACGGACGACAGAGAGACAACTTCAACCTCTGGTTACAGGTAACAACAACACCTGACCCCTGACCCCTGACCCCTAAACCTAACAATCCACTGTACTGTTAACGGACGACAGAGAGACAACTTCAACCTCTGGTTACAGGTAACAACAACACCTTATCCTGACCCCTGACCCCTGACCCCTAAACCTAACGATCCACTGTACTGTTAACGGACGACAGAGAGACAACTTCAACCTCTGGTTACAGGTAACAACAACACCTGACCCCTGACCCCTGACCCCTAAACCTAACAATCCACTGTACTGTTAACGGACGACAGAGAGACAACTTCAACCTCTGGTTACAGGTAACAACAACACCTTATCCTGACCCCTGACCCCTAAACCTAACAATCCACTGTACTGTTAACGGACGACAGAGAGACAACTTCAACCTCTGGTTACAGGTAACAACAACACCTTATCCTGACCCCTGACCCCTGACCCCTAAACCTAACAATCCACTGTACTGTTAACGGACGACAGAGAGACAACTTCAACCTCTGGTTACAGGTAACAACAACACCTTATCCTGACCCCTGACCCCTGACCCCTAAACCTAACGATCCACTGTACTGTTAACGGACGACAGAGAGACAACTTCAACCTCTGGTTACAGGTAACAACAACACCTTATCCTGACCCCTGACCCCTGACCCCTAAACCTAACGATCCACTGTACTGTTAACGGACGACAGAGAGACAACTTCAACCTCTGGTTACAGGTAACAACAACACCTTATCCTGACCCCTGACCCCTGACCCCTAAACCTAACAATCCACTGTACTGTTAACGGACGACAGAGAGACAACTTCAACCTCTGGTTACAGGTAACAACAACACCTTATCCTGACCCCTGACCCCTGACCCCTAAACCTAACGATCCACTGTACTGTTAACGGACGACAGAGAGACAACTTCAACCTCTGGTTACAGGTAACAACAACACCTTATCCTGACCCCTGACCCCTGACCCCTGACCCCTAAACCTAACAATCCACTGTACTGTTAACGGACGACAGAGAGACAACTTCAACCTCTGGTTACAGGTAACAACAACACCTTATCCTGACCCCTGACCCCTAAACCTAACAATCCACTGTACTGTTAACGGACGACAGAGAGACAACTTCAACCTCTGGTTACAGGTAACAACAACACCTTATCCTGACCCCTGACCCCTGACCCCTGACCCCTAAACCTAACAATCCACTGTACTGTTAACGGACGACAGAGAGACAACTTCAACCTCTGGTTACAGGTAACAACAACACCTTATCCTGACCCCTGACCCCTGACCCCTAAACCTAACAATCCACTGTACTGTTAACGGACGACAGAGAGACAACTTCAACCTCTGGTTACAGGTAACAACAACACCTTATCCTGACCCCTGACCCCTGACCCCTAAACCTAACGATCCACTGTACTGTTAACGGACGACAGAGAGACAACTTCAACCTCTGGTTACAGGTAACAACAACACCTTATCCCCTGACCCCTGACCCCTAAACCTAACAATCCACTGTACTGTTAACGGACGACAGAGAGACAACTTCAACCTCTGGTTACAGGTAACAACAACACCTTATCCTGACCCCTGACCCCTAAACCTAACAATCCACTGTACTGTTAACGGACGACAGAGAGACAACTTCAACCTCTGGTTACAGGTAACAACAACACCTTATCCTGACCCCTGACCCCTGACCCCTAAACCTAACAATCCACTGTACTGTTAACGGACGACAGAGAGACAACTTCAACCTCTGGTTACAGGTAACAACAACACCTTATCCTGACCCCTGACCCCTGACCCCTAAACCTAACAATCCACTGTACTGTTAACGGACGACAGAGAGACAACTTCAACCTCTGGTTACAGGTAACAACAATACCTTATCCTGACCCCTGACCCCTAAACCTAACAATCCACTGTACTGTTAACGGACGACAGAGAGACAACTTCAACCTCTGGTTACAGGTAACAACAATACCTTATCCTGACCCCTGACCCCTAAACCTAACAATCCACTGTACTGTTAACGGACGACAGAGAGACAACTTCAACCTCTGGTTACAGGTAACAACAACACCTTATCCTGACCCCTGACCCCTGACCCCTAAACCTAACAATCCACTGTACTGTTAACGGACGACAGAGAGACAACTTCAACCTCTGGTTACAGGTAACAACAACACCTTATCCTGACCCCTGACCCTGACCCCTAAACCTAACAATCCACTGTACTGTTAACGGACGACAGAGAGACAACTTCAACCTCTGGTTACAGGTAACAACAACACCTTATCCTGACCCCTGACCCCTGACCCCTAAACCTAACAATCCACTGTACTGTTAACGGACGACAGAGAGACAACTTCAACCTCTGGTTACAGGTAACAACAACACCTTATCCTGACCCCTGACCCTGACCCCTAAACCTAACAATCCACTGTACTGTTAACGGACGACAGAGAGACAACTTCAACCTCTGGTTACAGGTAACAACAACACCTTATCCTGACCCCTGACCCCTGACCCCTAAACCTAACAATCCACTGTACTGTTAATAGACGACAGAGAGACAACTTCAACCTCTGGTTACAGGTAACAACAACACCTTATCCTGACCCCTGACCCCTAAACCTGACAATCCACTGTACTGTTAACGGACGACAGAGAGACAACTTCAACCTCTGGTTACAGGTAACAACAACACCTTATCCTGACCCCTGACCCCTAAACCTAACAATCCACTGTACTGTTAACGGACGACAGAGAGACAACTTCAACCTCTGGTTACAGGTAACAACAACACCTTATCCTGACCCCTGACCCCTGACCCCTAAACCTAACAATCCACTGTACTGTTAACGGACGACAGAGAGACAACTTCAACCTCTGGTTACAGGTAACAACAACACCTTATCCTGACCCCTGACCCCTAAACCTAACAATCCACTGTACTGTTAACGGACGACAGAGAGACAACTTCAACCTCTGGTTACAGGTAACAACAACACCTTATCCTGACCCCTGACCCTAAACCTAACAATCCACTGTACTGTTAACGGACGACAGAGAGACAACTTCAACCTCTGGTTACAGGTAACAACAACACCTTATCCTGACCCCTGACCCCTAAACCTAACAATCCACTGTACTGTTAACGGACGACAGAGAGACAACTTCAACCTCTGGTTACAGGTAACAACAACACCTTATCCTGACCCCTGACCCCTAAACCTGACAATCCACTGTACTGTTAACGGACGACAGAGAGACAACTTCAACCTCTGGTTACAGGTAACAACAACACCTTATCCTGACCCCTGACCCCTGACCCCTGACCCCTAAACCTGACAATCCACTGTACTGTTAACGGACGACAGAGAGACAACTTCAACCTCTGGTTACAGGTAACAACAACACCTTATCCTGACCCCTGACCCCTGACCCCTAAACCTAACAATCCACTGTACTGTCAACGGACGACAGAGAGACAACTTCAACCTCTGGTTACAGGTAACAACAACACCTTATCCTGACCCCTGACCCTGACCCCTAAACCTAACAATCCACTGTACTGTTAACGGACGACAGAGAGACAACTTCAACCTCTGGTTACAGGTAACAACAACACCTTATCCTGACCCCTGACCCCTGACCCCTAAACCTGACAATCCACTGTACTGTCAACGGACGACAGAGAGACAACTTCAACCTCTGGTTACAGGTAACAACAACACCTTATCCTGACCCCTGACCCCTGACCCCTAAACCTGACAATCCACTGTACTGTTAACGGACGACAGAGAGACAACTTCAACCTCTGGTTACAGGTAACAACAACACCTTATCCTGACCCCTGACCCCTGACCCCTAAACCTAACAATCCACTGTACTGTCAACGGACGACAGAGAGACAACTTCAACCTCTGGTTACAGGTAACAACAACACCTGACCCCTGACCCCTGACCCCTGAACCTGACAATCCACTGTACTGTTAACGGACGACAGAGAGACAACTTCAACCTCTGGTTACAGGTAACAACAACACCTTATCCTGACCCCTGACCCCTGACCCCTAAACCTAACAATCCACTGTACTGTTAATAGACGACAGAGAGACAACTTCAACCTCTGGTTACAGGTAACAACAACACCTTATCCTGACCCCTGACCCCTAAACCTGACAATCCACTGTACTGTTAACGGACGACAGAGAGACAACTTCAACCTCTGGTTACAGGTAACAACAACACCTTATCCTGACCCCTGACCCCTGACCCCTGACCCCTAAACCTAACAATCCACTGTACTGTTAATAGACGACAGAGAGACAACTTCAACCTCTGGTTACAGGTAACAACAACACCTTATCCTGACCCCTGACCCCTGACCCCTAAACCTAACGATCCACTGTAATGTAAACAGAACGCAGAGGGACAGTGTGTGTGTGTGTGTGTGTGTGTGTGTGTGTGTGTGTGTGTGTGTGTGTGTGTGTGTGTGTGTGTGTGTGTGTGTGTGTGTGTGTGTGTGTGTGTGTGTGTGTGTGGCAGCAGGGGTGGTAGACATCTCGTCGCCAGATATTCCATTACTTTAACAAACAGCTCCTCGTTAGCAGAGGAGCAGCAACACAAACATTACCTCAAGTCCCCTGATGATGCTAATGAAGAAATATTTGTAATGAACAAATGTCCCCCATCTGTCTACGGTGGTGCTGTGTAGGGGTGACAGCTTGGGGGAGGGGGGTGATGACACACACTCATGCGAGTACAAAACAAACACACTTTTGTCCCAACACATACTGACACGCTCAAGGTCAAGCTAATTCATTAAAGCTGTTTTTTTTTGTTTGTTTTGCCTAACCCCTTCCCCTGTTTTGACCTCTAACCCCTGACTGTGTTCTAACAGGGTATTGGTGGACGCGAGGCCCCTATGAAGTCCACTAAGCCGTGGAACAACAGACGCTTCATCGGCACCTTCGACGTGGAGAACACCACTAAGGGAGACTCAGGACGCTACCGATGTATAGTCCACTCTGACACCGGGGTTGGCGTGTCCAACTATGGACAACTCACCATAAAACGTAAGACCTCAGTCACTCTCCAAACCTTTTACATTACGTTCTTCCAGTGCTTTGTGGCGGATTGTAACATGAAACTACTGTAAAATAACTAATAGCCCCAACATTCCCAGAAGCCTCTGCATGACCATGAATAAAATGCACAAAAAACACAACGATGAAATGAGTCAGAAGTGGACTGGAATGTGTTCTCTATAAAGTCCCGCTATTGTCCCAGTGGAGCAGACAAACCCATTCCACCTTAAAGGAGACAGACCCAATCCACCTTAAAGGAGACAGACCCATTCCACCTTAAAGGAGACAGACCCAATCCACCTTAAAGGAGACAGACCCATTCCACCTTAAAGGAGACAGACCCATTCCACCTTAAAGGAGACAGACCCAATCCACCTTAAAGGAGACAGACCCATTCCACCTTAAAGGAGACAGACCCATTCCACCTTAAAGGAGACAGACCCATTCCACCTTAAAGGAGACAGACCCATTCCACCTTAAAGGAGACAGACCCATTCCACCTTAAAGGAGACAGACCCAATCCACCTTAAAGGAGACAGACCCAATCCACCTTAAAGGAGACAGACCCATTCCACTTTAAAGGAGGCAGACCCATTCCACCTTAAATGAGACAGACCCATTCCACCTTAAAGGAGACAGACCCATTCCACCTTAAAGGAGACAGACCCAATCCACCTTAAAGGAGACAGACCCATTCCACTTTAAAGGAGGCAGACCCATTCCACTTTAAAGGAGGCAGACCCAATCCCACCTTAAAGGAGACAGACCCATTCCACTTTAAAGGAGGCAGACCCATTCAACTTTAAAGGAGGCAGACCCATCCCACCTTAAAGGAGACAGACCCATTCCACCTTAAAGGAGACAGACCCATTCCACTTTAAAGGAGACAAACCCATCCCACCTTAAAGGAGACAGACCCAATCCCACCTTAAAGGAGACAGACCCATTCCACCTTAAAGGAGACAGACCCATTCAACTTTAAAGGAGACAAACCCATCCCACCTTAAAGGAGACAGACCCAATCCCACCTTAAAGGAGACAGACCCATTCCACCTTAAAGGAGACAGACCCATTCCACTTTAAAGGAGACAGACCCAATCCCACCTTAAAGGAGACAGACCCAATCCCACCTTAAAGGAGACAGACCCATTCCACCTTAAAGGAGACAGACCCATTCCACCTTAAAGGAGACAGACCCATTCCACCTTAAAGGAGACAGACCCATTCCACCTTAAAGGAGACAGACCCAATCCCACCTTAAAGGAGACAGACCCATTCCACCTTAAAGGAGACAGACCCATTCCACCTTAAAGGAGACAGACCCAATCCCACCTTAAAGGAGACAGACCCATTCCACCTTAAAGGAGACAGACCCATTCCACCTTAAAGGAGACAGACCCAATCCCACCTTAAAGGAGACAGACCCAATCCACCTTAAAGGAGACAGACCCATTCCACCTTAAAGGAGACAGACCCATTCCACCTTAAAGGAGACAGACCCAATCCCACCTTAAAGGAGACAGACCCAATCCACCTTAAAGGAGACAGACCCATTCCACCTTAAAGGAGACAGACCCATTCCACCTTAAAGGAGACAGACCCATTCCACCTTAAAGGAGACAGACCCATCCCACCTTAAAGGAGACAAACCCATCCCACCTTAAAGGAGACAGACCCAATCCACCTTAAAGGAGACAGACCCATTCCACCTTAAAGGAGACAAACCCATCCCACCTTAAAGGAGACAGACCCAATCCACCTTAAAGGAGACAAACCCATCCCACCTTAAAGGAGACAAACCCATCCCACCTTAAAGGAGACAGACCCAATCCACCTTAAAGGAGACAGACCCATTCCACCTTAAAGGAGACAGACCCATTCCACTTTAAAAGAGACAGACCCATTCCACCTTAAAGGAGGCAGACCCATTCCACCTTAAAGGAGACAGACCCATTCCACCTTAAAGGAGACAGACCCAATCCACCTTAAAGGAGACAGACCCATTCCACTTTAAAGGAGACAGACCTATTCCACCTTAAAGGAGACAGACCCATTCCACCTTAAAGGGATCAGACCCATTCCACCTTAAAGGAGACAGACCCATTCAACTTTAAAGGAGACAGACCCATTCAACTTTAAAGGAGACAGACCCAATCCACCTTAAAGGAGGCAGACCCATTCCACTTTAAAGGATACAGACCTATTCCACCTTAAAGGAGACAAACCCATCCCACCTTAAAGGAGACAAACCCATCCCACCTTAAAGGAGACAGACCCAATCCACCTTAAAGGAGACAGACCCATTCCACCTTAAAGGAGACAAACCCATCCCACCTTAAAGGAGACAGACCCAATCCACCTTAAAGGAGACAAACCCATCCCACCTTAAAGGAGACAAACCCATCCCACCTTAAAGGAGACAGACCCAATCCACCTTAAAGGAGACAGACCCATTCCACCTTAAAGGAGACAGACCCATTCCACTTTAAAGAGACAGACCCATTCCACCTTAAAGGAGGCAGACCCATTCCACCTTAAAGGAGACAGACCCATTCCACCTTAAAGGAGACAGACCCAATCCACCTTAAAGGAGACAGACCCATTCCACTTTAAAGGAGACAGACCTATTCCACCTTAAAGGAGACAGACCCATTCCACCTTAAAGGGATCAGACCCATTCCACCTTAAAGGAGACAGACCCATTCAACTTTAAAGGAGACAGACCCATTCAACTTTAAAGGAGACAGACCCAATCCACCTTAAAGGAGACAGACCCATTCCACTTTAAAGGATACAGACCTATTCCACCTTAAAGGAGACAGACCCATTCCACCTTAAAGGGATCAGACCCATTCCACCTTAAAGGAGACAGACCCATTCAACCTTAAAGGAGACAGACCCATTCAACATTAAAGGAGACAGACCCATTCCACCTTGAAGGAGAAATACCCATTCCACCTTAAAGGAGACAGACCCATTCCACTTTAAAGGAGACAGACCCATTCCACTTTAAAGGATACAGACCCATTCCACTTTAAAGGAGACAGACCCATTCAACCTTAAAGGAGACAGACCCATTCAACATTAAAGGAGACAGACCCATTCAACATTAAAGGAGACAGACCCATTCCACCTTGAAGGAGAAATACCCATTCCACTTTAAAGGAGAAATACCCATTCCACCTTAAAGGAGACAGACCCATTCCACTTTAAAGGAGACAGACACATTCAACTTTAAAGGAGAAAGACACATTCAACTTTAAAGGAGACAGACCCATTCAACTTTAAAGGAGACAGACCCATTCCACCCTAAAGGAGACAGACCCATTCAACATTAAAGGAGACAGACCCATTCCACCTTGAAGGAGAAATACCCATTCCACCCTAAAGGAGACAGACCCATTCCACCCTAAAGGAGACATACCCATTCCACCCTAAAACAGTACAAAGGGAGTCAGTGTAGAGCGGGTTAACTGTAACCTCAACCATATCACACACACACACACACACACACACACACACACACACACACACACACACACACACACACACACACACACACACACACACACACACACACACACACACACACACACACACACACACACACACACACACACACACACCTACACACACACCCAGACGCACACACAAACACACACACACCCACCCACACACACACGCATACTGTAACCTCTCCCATATCACCCTCTACTCTCAGCTTCCTGCAGTCTGATATGAATTTATGGGACTGAGCGTGAAACTAAATCTAACGCTCCCTTCTCTTTCCTTCAGCCCTAGTCAGCTAATGGCCGTCTATATTTCTTCTCTTCAGTGGTTCTCCTCTGCCTGCCTGCAATTTCAATTGAATTTACTAGCCAGGTTTTTTCTTTTTTTCGTCAGGCAACTTTGTGTTGATTGTTATGTTTAATCCAATGTGTCCGGGTCAGGGGTCGAGGGTATAACGGCCTCAGCCTCTATTCTCGGGTTGCCGGGTCGAGGGTATAACGGCCTCAGCCTCTATTCTCGGGTTGCCGGGTCGAGGGTATAACGGCCTCAGCCTCTATTCTCGGGTTGCCGGGTCGAGGGGCTCTCAGCCTCTATTCTCGGGTTGCCGGGTCGAGGGGCCTCAGCCTCTATTCTCGGGTTGCCGGGTCGAGGGCTGTCAGTCATTGTATAACGGCCTCAGCCTCTATTCTCGGGTTGCCGGATCGAGGGCTGTCAGTCATTGTATAACGGCCTCAGCCTCTATTCTCGGGTTGCCGGGTCGAGGGCTGTCAGTCATTGTATAACGGCCTCAGCCTCTATTCTCGGGTTGCCGGGTCGAGGGCTGTCAGTCATTGTATAACGGCCTCAGCCTCTATTCTCGGGTTGCCGGGTCGAGGGCTGTCAGTCATTGTATAACGGCCTCAGCCTCTATTCTCGGGTTGCCGGATCGAGGGCTGTCAGTCATTGTATAACGGCCTCAGCCTCTATTCTCGGGTTGCCGGGTATAGGGCTGTCAGTCATTGTATAACGGCCTCAGCCTCTATTCTCGGGTTGCCGGGTCGAGGGCTGGCAGTCATTGTATTTTCAGCCTCTATTCTCGGGTTGCCGGGTCGAGGGCTGTCAGTCATTGGAAACTGGCCTCAGCCTCTATTCTCTGAGGTGGGATCTGAGGGGGAGTCAGTCATTGGAATATCTGAGGTCAGCCTCTATTTTCTGGGTGGGTTATAAACCAGAACAATTGTCAAGTTTGCATTTTTGACCTGTTAGAGCTGGCACTCTTCTATTTTCAAACCCTAGTGCCAGGATTGGTAAATTACCTGTTTTATATGAGGAAACTGAGGTGGGAATATCTGAGGTGGGAATACCTGAGGTGGGAGAGATGGGAATATCTGAGGTGGGAGAGTTGGGAATATCTGAGGTGGGAATACCTGAGGTGGGAATATCTGAGGTGGGAATACCTGAGGTGGGAATATCTGAGGTGGGAGAGATGGGAATATCTGAGGTGGGAGAGTTGGGAATATCTGAGGTGGGAATACCTGAGGTGGGAATATCTGAGGTGGGAGAGATGGGAATATCTGAGGTGGGAATATCTGAGGTGGGAATATCTGAGGTGGGAGAGATGGGAATACCTGAGGTGGGAATATCTGAGGTGGGAGAGTTGGGAATATCTGAGGTGGGAATATCTGAGGTGGGAATATCTGAGGTGGGAGGGGTGGGAATATCTGAGGTGGGAGGGGTGGGAATATCTGAGGTGGGAGGGGTGGGAATATCTGAGGTGGGAGGGGTGGGAATATCTGAGGTGGGAGAGGTGGGAATATCTGAGGTGGGAGGGGTGGGAATATCTGAAGTGGTAGGGATGGGAATATCTGAGGTGGGAGGGGTGGGAATATCTGAGGTGGGAGGGGTGGGAATATCTGAGGTGGGAATATCTGAGGTGGGAATACCTGAGGTGGGAGGGGTGGGAATATCTGAGGTGGGAGGGGTGGGAATATTTGAGGTGGGAATATCTGAGGTGGGAATATCTGAGGTGGGAATACCTGAGGTGGGAATATCTGAGGTGGGAATACCTGAGGTGGGAATATCTGAGGTGGGAATATCTGAGGTGGGAGAGATGGGAATATCTGAGGTGGGAGGGGTGGGAATATCTGAGGTGGGAATACCTGAGGTGGGAGGGGTGGGAATATCTGAGGTGGGAATATCTGAGGTGGGAATATCTGAGGTGGGAGAGATGGGAATATTTGAGGTGGGAGGGGTGGGAATATTTGAGGTGGGAGGGGTGGGAATATTTGAGGTGGGAGAGATGGGAATATTTGAGGTGGGAGGGGTGGGAATATTTGAGGTGGGAGAGTTGGGAATATCTAAGGTGCATCAAAGTGCAATTTCAGTATGCTGCTTTTGGGAATATTTAAAACCAACCAAAATCTGGTTTTAGTGGTAACATGGTTGGTTATGGCAGGGATTTTGACAACGGAAGAGCAGCCTATTCAGCCCTGACGCACATTGCCCATAATGCACATGGAACAAGAGAAATGTGCTTTTTTTCTGCCTGTAAACATTGAAAAAGAGAAATATATATCCACATTTAATTTGATTACAAACCAAGCACAGCCTCCCCTCCTCTCAATGAAGGCTGTTTTTTTTGCCCGGCCCAATGCATTCGCCAAGTTGTCTAGACTATCGATAAAGGGTTTGGCTCGTGAGACCGCTTTGAAATAAATCTTAATCACCAAAGCTTTATTGAAATATCAAGTTTGGCAGCAGCAAAACAGTGAGCAGACATCCCCTTTTTATCATTATAAGCGATTACATTATTTTATCCATCTCCTGTTATTATCTTAGATGTGTGTAAAACCCCTCCATGTAGACTATATGTCCATCATGGAACATAAACCATGTAGACTATATATCCATCATGGAACATAAACCATCTAGACTATATATCCATCATGGAACATAAACCATGTAGACTATATATCCATCATGGAACATAAACCCCTCCATGTAGTGCATTCAGAAAGTATTCAGACCCCTTGACTTTGTCCACACTTTGTTACATTACAGCCTTATTCTAAAATGGATTAAATAAAAATAATGTTGCTCATCAATCTACACACAATACCCCATGATGACAAAGCGAAAACAGTTTAAAAAAAAAGATTGTTGCTAAATTATTACAAATTAAAAACTGAAATACCTTTATTTCCTTATCATTTGTAAATGGAAGAAGCACTCAGGACCTCAGACTGGGGCGAAGGTTCACCTTCCAACACGACAACGACCCTAAGCACACAGCCAAGACATTGCAGGAGTGGCTTCGGGACACGCCTATGAATGTCTTTGAGTGGCCCAGCCAGAGCCCGGACTTGAACCCGGTCAAACATCTCTGGAGAGACCTGAAAATAGCTGTGCAGCAACGCTCCCCATCCTACCTGACAGAGCTGGATGGGAGAAACGCCCCAAATACAGGTGTGCCAAGCTTGTAGCGTTATGCCCAAGAAGACTTAAGGCTGTAAATGCTGCCAAAGGTGCTTCAACACAGTACAGGGGCTGTTTTTGGTTCACCATTATGGGGCATTGTGTGTAGATTGATGAAGGTTTTAATAAGTCAAGGGATCTTACTACTTTCCGAATGCATTTTTGTCTGACTGAGATTTACTGTCAGACTAATGTACGGTCTGTCAGGGCCCAGGTCTGTCAGGGCCCAGGAACATAAACCATGGCCCAGACTATATATCCATCATGGAACATAAACCATGTCTGTCAGGGCCAGGTCTGGAAATCTGTAGAATATATAGGTGCTGCTGTTGGCCCTCCATGGTTGGGGACAGAAGCCCCAGATTTTTATTTATTTCAACATAAACCAGGTAGACTATATATCCATGAGAACAAGTTCTCATTTGCAACTGCGACCTGGCCAAGATAAAGCATAGCAGTGTGAACAGACAACACAGAGTTACACATGGAGTAAACAATTAGCAAGTCAATAACACAGTAGAAAAAATGGGCATGTCTATATACAATGTGTGCAAAAGGCATGAGGAGGTAGGCGAATAATACAATTTTGCAGATTAACACTGGAGTGATAAATGATCAGATGGGCATGTACAGGTAGAGATATTGGTGTGCAAAAGAGCAGAAAAGTAAATAAATAAAAACAGTATAAAAACAGTATGGGAATGAGGTAGGTGAAAAAGGGTGAGCTATTTACCTATAGACTATGTACAGCTGCAGCGATCGGTTAGCTGCTTTTGGATAGCTGATGTTTGAAGTTGGTGAGGGAGATAAAAGTCTCCAACTTCAGCGATTCAGCGATTCAGCAAGAGCAACATCATTGATATATACAGAAAAAGAGTCGGCTAGAATTGAACCCTGTGGCACCCCATAGAACTGCCAGAGGATATAGCATGCCCTCTGATTTGACACACTGAACTCAGATCATCAGATCAGATCATCAGCAAACAGTAGACATTTGACTTCAGATTCTAGTAGGGTGAGGTCGGGTGCTGCAGACTGTTCTTGTGCCCTCACCAATTAGTTGATATACATGTTGAAGAGGGAGGGGCTCGTGTTATATCCCTGTCTCACCCCACAGCCCTGTGGAAAGAAATGTTTGTCTTTTGCCATTTTTAACTTCACACTTGTTGTTTGTGTAAATTGATTTTATAATGTGGTATGTTTTTCCCCCAACACCATCAATTTGTATAGCAGACCCTCATGCCAAATTGAGTCATAAGCTTTTTTGAAATGAACAAAGCATGAGAAGATTTTGACTTTGTTTTGGTTTGTTTGTCAATTAGGGTGTGCAGGGTGAAAATGTGGTCTGTCGTGCGGTAATTTGGCAAAAAGCCAAATTTAACATTGTTTTTACTGAGGAAATGTACGAGTCTGCTGTTAATGATAATGCAGAGGATTTTCCCAAGGTTGCTGTTGATGCAAATCCAACGATAGTTATTGCGGAAAAATTTGTCTCCACTTTTGTGGATTGGGGTGATCAGTCCTTGGTTCCTAATATTGGGGAAGAAACCAGAGCTGAGGATGATGTTAAAGAGTTTTAGTATAGCCAATTGGAATTTGTTGTCTGTATATTTGATCATTTCATTGAGGATACCATCAACACCACAGGCCTTTTGGGGTTGGAGGGTTTGTATTTTGTCCTGTAACTCATTCAATGTAATTTGATAATAAAGTAGGTTGTGAAAGTTTTTAATAATTGATTCGAAGATTTGTATTTGATCATGTATATGTATTTGCAAAAGATTGGATAAGTGGTTTATCCACACATCTCCAATTTGGATAGATAACTCTTCGTGTTGTTGTTTGTTTAGTTTTTCCCAATTTTCCCAGAAGTGGTTAGAGTCTATGGATTCTTCAATTACATTGAGCTGATTTCTGACGTTCTGTTCTTTCTTTTTCCGTAGTGTATTTCTGTATTGTTTTAGTGATTCACCATAGTGAAGGCGTAGACTCATGTTTTCTGGGTCTCTATATTTTTGGTTGGACAGGTTTCTCAATTTCTTTCTTAGGTTTTTGAATTCTTAGTTGAACCATTTGCCATTGTTGTTAATTTATTTAGGTTGTCTGCTTGACATTTATGGATTTGAAGCTGAGAGGTGAAATACACTGTTCAGGTTTTACTATTGCAAAATTTACACCTCCACTATTACAGTGGAATGTTTTGTCCAGGAAATTGTCTAAAAGGGATTGAATTTGTTGTTGCCTAATAGTTTTCCTTCCATCTATAGCATTTCTTAATGTTACTCAGTTCCTTTGGTTTTGATGCCTCATGATTGAGTATTTGCTCTGTTCAAGTAGACTGTGATTTTGCTGTGGTCTGATAGGGGTGTCAGTGGGCTGACTGTGAACGCTCTGAGAGACTCTGGGTTGAGGTCAGTGGTAAAGTAGTCTACAGTATTACTGTCAAGGGATGAGCTGTAAGTGTACCTACCGTAAGAGTCAGGTTCTTGTCCTGTTCTGGTATTTAGGTCGCCACAGACTAGTACATGTCCCTGGGCCTGGAAATGGTTGATCTCCCCCTCCAGGATGGAGAAGCTGTCTTCATTAAAGTATGGGGATTCTATTGGTGGGATATAGGTAGCACACAGGAGGACATTTTTCTGTGTTGAGATCATTTCCTTATTAATTTCTAGCCAGATGTAAAATGTTCCTGTTTTGACTAATTTAATAGAGTGGGTTGGTTAGGTCTGTTCTATACCAAATTAGCATACCCCCTGAGTCCCTTCCCTGTTTCACACCTGGTAGTTTGGTGGATGGGACTACCAGCTCTCTGTAACCTAGAGGACAACCAGTGGGTCCATCTCCTCTATACCACCCACCTGGTAGTGTGGTGGATGGGACTACCAGCTCTCTGTAACCTAGAGGACAACCAGTGGGTCCATCTCCTCTATACCACCCACCTGGTAGTGTGGTGGATGGGACTACCAGCTCTCTGTAACCTAGAGGACAACCAGTGGGTCCATCTCCTCTATACCACCCACCTGGTAGTGTGGTGGATGGGACTACCAGCTCTCTGTAACCTAGAGGACAACCAGTGGGTCCATCTCCTCTATACCACCCACCTGGTAGTGTGGTGGATGGAACTACCAGCTGTCTGTAACCTAGAGGACAACCAGTGGGTCCATCTCCTCTATACCACCCACCTGGTAGTGTGGTGGATGGGACTACCAGCTCTCTGTAACCTAGAGGACAACCAGTGGGTCCATCTCCTTTATACCACCCACCTGGTAGTGTGGTGGATGGGACTACCAGCTGTCTGTAACCTGAGGACAACCAGTGGGTCCATCTTACCACCCACCTGGTAGTGTGGTGGATGGGACTACCAGCTCTCTGTAACCTAGAGGACAACCAGTGGGTCCATCTCCTCTATACCACCCACCTGGTAGTGTGGTGGATGGGACTACCAGCTCTCTGTAACCTAGAGGACAACCAGTGGGTCCATCTCCTCTATACCACCCACCTGGTAGTGTGGTGGATGGGACTACCAGCTCTCTGTAACCTAGAGGGTAACCAGTGGGTCCATCTCCTCTATACCACCCACCTGGTAGTGTGGTGGATGGGACTACCAGCTCTCTGTAACCTAGAGGACAACCAGTGGGTCCATCTCCTCTATACCACCCACCTGGTAGTGTGGTGGATGGGACTACCAGCTCTCTGTAACCTAGAGGACAACCAGTGGGTCCATCTCCTCTATACCACCCACCTGGTAGTGTGGTGGATGGAACTACCAGCTGTCTGTAACCTAGAGGACAACCAGTGGGTCCATCTCCTCTATACCACCCACCTGGTAGTGTGGTGGATGGGACTACCAGCTCTCTGTAACCTAGAGGACAACCAGTGGGTCCATCTCCTTTATACCACCCACCTGGTAGTGATCATTGGATGGGACTACCAGCTTCTGTAACCTAGAGGACAACCAGTGGGTCCATCTACTCTATACCACCCACCTGGTAGTGTGGTGGATGGGACTACCAGCTCTCTGTAACCTAGAGGACAACCAGTGGGTCCATCTCCTCTATTCCACCCACCTGGTAGTGTGGTGGATGGGACTACCAGCTCTCTGTAACCTAGAGGACAACCAGTGGGTCCATCTCCTCTATACCACCCACCTGGTAGTGTGGTGGATGGGACTACCAGCTCTCTGTAACCTAGAGGGTAACCAGTGGGTCCATCTCCTCTATACCAACCACCTGGTAGTGTGGTGGATGGGACTACCAGCTCTCTGTAACCTAGAGGGCAACCAGTGGGTCCATCTCCTCTATACCACCCACATGGTAGTGTGGTGGATGGGACTACCAGCTCTCTGTAACCTAGAGGGCAACCAGTGGGCCCGTCTCCTCTATACCACCCACCTGGTAGTGTGGTGGATGGGACTACCAGCTCTCTGTAACCTAGAGGGCAACCAGTGGGCCCATCTCCTCTATACCACCCACCTGGTAGTGTGGTGGATGGGACTACCAGCTCTCTGTAACCTAGAGGGCAACCAGTGGGCCCGTCTCCTCTATACCAACCACCTGGTAGTGTGGTGGATGGGACTACCAGCTCTCTGTAACCTAGAGGACAACCAGTGGGTCCATCTCCTCTATACCACCCACATGGTAGTGTGGTGGATGGGACTACCAGCTCTCTGTAACCTAGAGGACAACCAGTGGGTCCATCTCCTCTATTCCACCCACCTGGTAGTGTGGTGGATGGGACTACCAGCTCTCTGTAACCTAGAGGACAACCAGTGGGCCCGTCTCCTCTATACCAACCACCTGGTAGTGTGGTGGATGGGACTACCAGCTCTCTGTAACCTAGAGGACAACCAGTGGGTCCATCTCCTCTATACCACCCACATGGTAGTGTGGTGGATGGGACTACCAGCTCTCTGTAACCTAGAGGACAACCAGTGGGTCCATCTCCTCTATACCACCCACCTGGTAGTGTGTGGATGGGACTACCAGCTCTCTGTAACCTAGAGGACAACCAGTGGGTCCGTCTCCTCTATACCACCCACCTGGTAGTGTG
>NC_068443.1:2701015-2731015 GCF_023373465.1 Oncorhynchus keta | reverse complement strand
AATACGCATGCATGCGTGGAACTGCTTTGCCTACTTCCAGAGACTCCAACACCACAACACATCTCGTCCACAGACCTGCTCTCCTGTAGTGCAGTCGGTAGATTTTCAAAGGGGGATAATTACTCTCTCCCTAGTCTTTGCTGTCTTTGTGTCTCACCCTGGTTCGAACTACCTGGAGTCCCGGCGCGCCTCACAGCGTGACTCTGTGCTAGCTGACTAACGCTCAGTGTGGTGTGTCACCACTAATGAGAAGAGCCAGAGAAAATCAAAGCAGTCAAGCTCATAATTTCTCCCTGTCCTCTCCCCTCCCTCCCCTCCCTGTCTTCACCCCTGGGGTTCGTCCCAAGATCGCACCCTATTCCCTATATAATGCACAACTTTTGACCAGAGCCAATAGGGCACTATGGGCCCTGATGAAAAAGTAGTGCACTACGATGTGGAAAGGGTGCTATTTAGGATACCCTCCTGTCCTGTCTGAGAAGAGATGAGGAGAGGATCAATTCTTCATGCTGCCGGACCAATTAGGAGTCAGAGAGACGTAACGAGGACCTCTTGCATGTCAACAACACACTCAGAATACATACCATATGGCACCCTCTTCCCTATTTAGTGCACTAAATCTGACCAGGGCTCTTAGGCCCACAGGGTGTCATTTGAGACACTTCCCCAGATTCAGACTGTATGTAAGATTCACTGGATGTTGACAAGGAGTAAACGAAATGCAGGGGTTCGATGATGATGATGATGATGATGAAGGAGGGGTTCGGTCACTAACAACTGAACTGTCGGCAGCCAGACTCAGTCAGTCAATGATGATGATGTTGATGATGAAGGAGGGGTTCGGTAACTAAGAACTGAACTGTCGGCAGCCAGACTCAGTCAGTCGATGATGATGATGTTGATGATGAAGGAGGGGTTCGGTAACTAAGAACTGAACTGTCGGCAGCCAGACTCAGTCAGTCGATGATGATGATGATGATGAAGGAGGGGTTCGGCAACTAACAGCTGAACTGTCGGCAGCCAGACTCAGTCAGTCGATGATGATGATGTTGATGATGAAGGAGGGGTTCGGTAACTAAGAACTGAACTGTCGGCAGCCAGACTCAGTCAGTCGATGATGATGATGATGATGAAGGAGGGGTTCGGCAACTAACAGCTCATCTGTCGGCAGCCAGACTCAGTCAGTCGATGATGATGATGTGATGATGAAGGAGGGGTTCGGTAACTAAGAACTGAACTGTCGGCAGCCAGACACAGTCAGTCGATGATGATGATGTTGATGATGAAGGAGGGGTTCGGTAACTAACAACTGAACTGTGGGCAGCCAGACTCAGTCAGTCGATGATGATGATGTTGATGATGAAGGAGGGGTTCGGTAACTAAGAACTGAACTGTCGGCAGCCAGACTCAGTCAGTCGATGATGATGATGATGATGATGAAGGAGGGGTTCGGTAACTAACAGCTGAACTGTCGGCAGCCAGACTCAGTCAGTCGATGATGATGATGATGATGATGAAGGAGGGGTTCGGTAACTAACAACTGCTGAATGATGATGATGATGATGAAGGAGGGGTTCGGCAACTAACAGCTGAACTGGGCAGCCAGACTCAGTCAGTCGATGATGATGATGTTGATGATGAAGGAGGGGTTCGGTAACTAACAGCTGAACTGTCGGCAGCCAGACTCAGTCAGTCGATGATGATGATGTTGATGATGAAGGAGGGGTTCGGTAACTAACAGCTGAACTGTCGGCAGCCAGACTCAGTCAGTCGATGATGATGATGATGAAGGAGGGGTTCGGTAACTAACAGCTGAACTGTCGGCAGCCAGACTCAGTCAGTCGATGATGATGATGTTGATGATGAAGGAGGGGTTCGGTAACTAACAGCTGAACTGTCGGCAGCCAGACTCAGTCAGTCGATGATGATGATGATGATGAAGGAGGGTTCGGTAACTAAGAACTGAACTGTCGGCAGCCAGACACAGTCAGTCGATGATGATGATGATGATGAAGGAGGGGTTCGGTAACTAAGAACTGAACTGTCGGCAAGACACAGTCAGTCGATGACGGTGAACTGAACTGGGCAGCCAGACACAGTCAGTCGATGATGATGATGATGATGAAGGAGGGGTGAACTAAGAACTGAACTGGATTTCGGTAACTAACAACTGAACTGTCGGCAGCCAGACTCAGTCAGCCAATGATGATGATGATGATGAAGGAGGGTTCGGTAACTAACAACTGAACTGTGGCAGCCAGACTCAGTCAGTCGATGATGATGATGATGATGATGATGATGATGATGATGATGATGATGATGAAGGAGGGGTTCGGTAACTAACAACTGAACTGTCGGCAGCCAGACTCAGTCAGCCGATGATGATGATGATGATGAAGGAGGGGTTCGGTAACTAACAACTGAACTGTCGGCAGCCAGACTCAGTCAGCCGATGATGATGATGAAGGCGGGTTCAACTGACACCACAATAGAGAAACAACCTACATCTTAACAAGAGACATGCACACACCTGTTGTTGCAACCTGGACTCAAGTGTAGATGTAACATAGTCAATGTAAATATGTTTCCCTCCATTTAGTATATGTTACGATTTACAATTTATATAATATGTTATGAATTGCCATTCGGTAATATAAGTTACACATTTGCAATAAGTATGATATGTTAAAAATTCCTAGGTGGCTAGGTGGCTAATGCTAATCTTAGCTAGGTGGCTAATGCTAATCTTAGCTAGGTGGCTAATGCTAATCTTAGCTAGGTCATTAACATTAGCTAAGCTAGGAGTTAGGGTAAGGGGTTAAGCTTAGGTTTAAGTTTAGGGTTCGGGTCAGTGGAAGGGTTAGCTAACATGCTAAGTAGTTGCAGAGTACCTGAAAAGTAGTTAGTAGTTACAAATTAACTAAAATGGTAAAGTTGTCCATGATGAGATACGCCTACCCCTCCACCCCAACAAACCAACTTCCTTTCAATTTTGTCTTAAGTAGGGAAAGTGGGATATATACCTGGTCATTTATACAACTGAATGCCTTCAACTGAAATGTATCTTCCTCATTTAACCCAACCCCTCTGAATCAGAGAGGGAAACCGTGTGTTATAATTGCCTTGCTCAGGGGCAGACCTATAGATGTTCACCTTGTCAGCTCAGGTGTTCATTCAAGCTCTAACCAACAGGTTACCAGCTGCTCCAAGTAACCTTCTGTCTTCATAACCAAAACGTAACATACACTCATTATGTTACGTCTAGTCTATGAGACCAGGCTGGATGTTGTCAGGGAGACTCAGTGGATATAATCAGATAATGAAGGGGTGTTTGGTAGCTATAGGTCTAACTAACTGACACCACAACAGAGCAACCTTTTGCATCTTAACAAGAGACTGTCAGGGATTCAGTGGATGTTGTTACAGAATGGAGGACTGGGTAACTAACAGAATGGAGGACTGGGTAACTAACAGAATGGAGGACTGGGTAACTAACAGAATGGAGGACTGGGTAACTAACAGAATGGAGGACTGGGTAACTAACAGAATGGAGGACTGGGTAACTAACAGAATGGAGGACTGGGTAACTAACAGAATAGAGGACTGGGTAACTAACATAATGGAGGACTAGGTTATTAACAGAATGGAGGACTGGGTAACTAACAGAATAGAGGACTGGGTAACTAACAGAATGGAGGACTAGGTAATTAACAGAATGGAGGACTGGGTAACTAACAGAATAGAGGACTGGGTAACTAACATAATGGAGGACTAGGTTATTAACAGAATGGAGGACTGGGTAACTAACAGAATAGAGGACTGGGTAACTAACAGAATGGAGGACTAGGTAATTAACATAATGGAGGACTGGGTAACTAACAGAATGGAGGACTGGGTAACTAACAGAATAGAGGACTGGGTAACTAACATAATGGAGGACTAGGTTATTAACAGAATGGAGGACTGGGTAACTAACAGAATAGAGGACTGGGTAACTAACAGAATGGAGGACTAGGTAATTAACATAATGGAGGACTGGGTAACTAACAGAATGGAGGACTGGGTAATTAACAGAATGGAGGACTGGGTAACTAACAGAATGGAGGACTGGGTAATTAACAGAATGGAGGACTAGGTAATTAACATAATGGAGGACTGGGTAACTAACAGAATGGAGGACTGGGTAACTAACAGAATAGAGGACTGGGTAACTAACAGAATGGAGGACTAGGTTATTAACAGAATGGAGGACTGGGTAACTAACAGAATACAGGACTGGGTAACTAACAGAATGGAGGACTAGGTAATTAACATAATGGAGGACTGGGTAACTAACAGAATGGAGGACTGTGTAATTAACAGAATGGAGGACTGGGTAACTAACAGAATGGAGGACTGGGTAACTAACAGAATGGAGGACTGGGTAACTAACAGAATGGAGGACTGGGTAACTAACATAATGGAGGACTAGGTAATTAACAGAATGGAGGACTGGGTAACTAACAGAATGGAGGACTAGGTAATTAACAGAATGGAGGACTGGGTAACTAACAGAATGGAGGACTGGGTAACTAACATAATGGAGGACTAGGTAATTAACAGAATGGAGGACTGGGTAACTAACAGAATGGAGGACTAGGTAACTAACATAATGGAGGACTGGGTAACTAACATAATGGAGGACTGGGTAACTAACATAATGGAGGACTAGGTAACTAACAGAATGGAGGACTGGGTAACTAACACAATGGAGGACTAGGTAATTAACAGAATGGGGGACTGGGTAATTAACAGAATGGAGGACTGGGTAAATAACAGAATGGAGGACTGGGTAACTAACAGAATGGAGGACTGGGTAACTAACAGAATGGAGGACTGGGTAATTAACAGAATGGAGGACTGGGTAACTAACATAATGGAGGACTGGGTAACTAACAGAATGGAGGACTGGGTAATTAACAGAATGGAGGACTGGGTAACTAACAGAATGGAGGACTAGGTAATTAACAGAATGGAGGACTGGGTAACTAACAGAACGGAGGACTGGGTAACTAACAGAATGGAGGACTGGGTAATTAACAGAATGGAGGACTAGGTAATTAACATAATGGAGGACTGGGTAACTAACAGAATGGAGGACTAGGTAATTAACAGAATGGAGGACTGGGTAACTAACAGAACGGAGGACTGGGTAACTAACAGAATGGAGGACTGGGTAACTAACAGAACGGAGGACTGGGTAACTAACAGAATGGAGGACTGGGTAACTAACAGAACGGAGGACTGGGTAACTAACAGAATGGAGGACTGAGTAACTAACAGAATGGAGGACTAGGTAATTAACAGAATGGAGGACTGTGTAATTAACAGAATGGAGGACTGGGTAACTAACAGAATAGAGGACTAGGTCATTAACATAATGGAGGACTAGGTCATTAACAGAATGGAGGAATAGGTAATTAACATAATGGAGGACTGGGTAATTAACATAATGGAGGACTAGGTCATTAACATAATGGAGGACTGGGTCATTAACAGAATGGAGGACTAGGTAATTAACATAATGGAGGACTAGGTCATTAACATAATGGAGGACTGGGTAACTAACAGAATGGAGGACTGGGTAATTAACAGAATGGAGGACTGGGTAACTAACAGAATGGAGGACTGGGTAATTAACATAATGGAGGACTAGGTAATTAACAGAATGGAGGACTGGGTAACTAACAGAATGGAGGACTAGGTAATTAACAGAATGGAGGACTAGGTCATTAACATAATGGAGGACTGGGTAACTAACAGAATGGAGGACTGGGTAATTAACAGAATGGAGGACTAGGTAATTAACATAATGGAGGACTAGGTCATTAACATAATGGAGGACTGGGTAACTAACAGAATGGAGGACTGGGTAATTAACAGAATGGAGGACTGGGTAACTAACAGAATGGAGGACTGGGTAATTAACATAATGGATGACTAGGTAATTAACAGAATGGAGGACTGGGTAATTAACAGAATGGAGGACTGGGTAATTAACATAATGGAGGACTAGGTCATTAACAGAATGGAGGACTGGGTAATTAACATAATGGAGGACTAGGTCATTAACATAATGGAGGACTGGGTAATTAACAGAATGAAGGACTGGGTAATTAACAGAATGGAGGACTGGGTAACTAACAGAATGGAGGACTGGGTAATTAACATAATGGAGGACTGGGTAATTAACATAATGGAGGACTAGGTCATTAACATAATGGAGGACTGGGTAACTAACAGAATGGAGGACTAGGTCATTAACATAATGGAGGACTAGGTCATTAACATAATGGAGGACTAGGTCATTAACATAATGGAGGACTAGGTAACTTACAGAATGGAGGACTGGGTAACTAACAGAATGGAGGACTGGGTAACTAACAGAATGGAGGACTGGGTAACTAACAGAATGGAGGACTGGGTAATTAACAGAATGGAGGACTGGGTAACTAACAGAATGGAGGACTGGGTAACTAACAGAATGGAGGACTGGGTAACTAACAGAATGGAGGACTGGGTAACTAACAGAATGGAGGACTGGGTAACTAACAGAATGGAGGACTGGGTCATTAACATAATGGAGGACTAGGTCATTAACATAATGGAGGACTGGGTAATTAACATAATGGAGGACTAGGTCATTAACATAATGGAGGACTGGGTAATTAACAGAATGGAGGACTGGGTAATTAACAGAATGGAGGACTGGGTAATTAACATAATGGAGGACTAGGTCATTAACATAATGGAGGACTAGGTCATTAACATAATGGAGGACTAGGTCATTAACAGAATGGAGGACTAGGTCATTAACATAATGGAGGACTAGGTCATTAACATAATGGAGGACTGGGTAATTAACAGAATGGAGGACTAGGTCATTAACATAATGGAGGACTGGGTAATTAACAGAATGGAGGACTAGGTCATTAACAGAATGGAGGACTGGGTAATTAACATAATGGAGGACTGGGTCATTAACAGAATGGAGGACTGGGTCATTAACATAATGGAGGACTAGGTCATTAACATGGAGGACTGGGTCATTAACAGAATGGAGGACTAGGTCATTAACAGAATGGAGGACTGGGTAATTAACAGAATGGAGGACTGGGTAACTAACAGAATGGAGGACTGGGTAACTAACAGAATGGAGGACTGGGTAACTAACAGAATGGAGGACTGGGTCATTAACATAATGGAGGACTAGGTCATTAACATAATGGAGGACTGGGTAATTAACATAATGGAGGACTAGGTCATTAACATAATGGAGGACTGGGTAATTAACAGAATGGAGGACTGGGTAATTAACAGAATGGAGGACTGGGGAATTAACATAATGGAGGACTAGGTCATTAACATAATGGAGGACTAGGTCATTAACATAATGGAGGACTAGGTCATTAACAGAATGGAGGACTAGGTCATTAACATAATGGAGGACTAGGTAATTAACATAATGGAGGACTGGGTAATTAACAGAATGGAGGACTAGGTCATTAACATAATGGAGGACTGGGTAATTAACAGAATGGAGGACTAGGTCATTAACAGAATGGAGGACTGGGTAATTAACATAATGGAGGACTAGGTCATTAACATAATGGAGGACTAGGTCATTAACATAATGGAGGACTAGGTCATTAACATAATGGAGGACTAGGTCATTAACAGAATGGAGGACTAGGTCATTAACATAATGGAGGACTAGGTAATTAACATAATGGAGGACTGGGTAATTAACAGAATGGAGGACTAGGTCATTAACATAATGGAGGACTGGGTAACTAACATAATGGAGGACTAGGTCATTAACATAATGGAGGACTAGGTCATTAACATAATGGGGGACTGGGTAATTAACAGAATGGAGGACTAGGTCATTAACATAATGGAGGACTGGGTAACTAACAGAATAGAGGACTGGGTCATTAACATAATGGAGGACTAGGTCATTAACATAATGGAGGACTAGGTCATTAACAGAATGGAGGACTAGGTCATTAACATAATGGAGGACTGGGTAATTAACAGAATGGAGGACTAGGTCATTAACATAATGGGGGACTAGGGAATTAACAGGATGTTGTTACAGAACGGAGGACAGGGTAACTAACATAATGTTGTTACAGAACGGAGGACTGGGTAACTGACAGGCAGGTCAACAGTACTTCCTACTGCCTCCAAGATAAGAACCATACTGGGTGGATACTATCAGCTTCTTCTCAGTGACTGCCAGCACAACAGAGTGGCAACAGCCTTTTGTTTTATATCTGTGGTATGTGGTGGATGGGAAGGGAATGTGTATGTGTGTGTGTGTGTGTGTGTGTGTGTGTGTGTGTGTGTGTGTGTGTGTGTGTGTGTGTGTGTGTGTGTGTGTGTGTGTGTGTGTGTGTGTGTTCATACGTTCCTGGCAGGTGCTGTGGTATTTAGAGGACAGCTGTCGCCGTGCCGGCTGGCTGCCTGGTCAACATCACCGTGGCAACAGCTGCTCGCTGACCCTGGCGTATGGGGATGTCCGCTCTCATATGGCACACATACACACACACACACACACACACACACACACACACACACACACACACACACACACACACACACACACACACACACACACACACACACACACACACACACACAGACACACACACACACACACACAACACACACACACACACACTAATATACACACACACAGACACACACATACACACTAACACACACACACAGACATACACATTCACACATACACACACAAAACATTCACACTAACACACACACATACACACTTCACATACACACACACATACACACTAACACACACACATACACACTAACATACACACACACACAGACACACACATTCACACTAACACACTAACATACACACACACATACACACACACACATACACACTAACATGCACACACACATACACACACACACATACACACTAACATACACACACTAACACACACACATACACACCCTGGTGTATAGTAGTGCATTCTCAGCTGCGTCCTATCCCTCTTTCTGGGCAGCCAACTGGGGTTCAATTTTACCCCTTCGATGTTGTCTCTAAACCTTCTGAGGATTAAACTGCTGACAAACTGAGCTATTAACATCTTTACAGTTCCACAGCCTCTTAAACAGTTCTAGAACCCATCTTTATAGTTCCACAGCCTCTTAACAGTTCTAGAACCCATATTTATAGTTCCACATCCTCTTAACAGTTCTAGAACCCATCTTTACAGTTCCACAGCCTCTTAACAGTTCTATAACTCATATTTACAGTTCCACTGCCTATCTTTACTGTTCTAGAACCCATCTTTACAGTTCCTACTCCCTATCTTTACTGTTCTAGAACCCATCTTTACAGTTCCACTGCCTATCTTAACCGTTCTAGAACCCATCTTTACAGTTCCTACTGCCTATCTTTACAGTTCTAGAACCCATCTTTACAGTTCCACTGCCCATCTTAACCGTTCTAGAACCCATCTTTACAGTTCCACTGCCTCTCTTAACCGTTCTAGAACCCATCTTTACAGTTCCACTGCCTATCTTAACCGTTCTAGAACCCATCTTTACAGTTCCACTGCCTATCTTAACTGTTCTAGAACTCATATTTACAGTTCCACAACCTCTTAATAGTTCAATAACCCATATTTACAGTTCCACAGCCTCTTAACAGTTCTAGAACCCATCTTTACAGTTCCACTGCCTATCTTAACCGTTCTAGAACTCATATTTACAGTTCCACAACCTCTTAATAGTTCAATAACCCATATTTACAGTTCCACAGCCTCTTAACAGTTCTAGAACCCATCTTTACAGTTCCACAGCACCTCTTAACAGTTCTAGAACCCATCTTTACAGTTCTAGAAAACATTTTTACAGTACCACAGCCTCTTAACAGTTCTAGAACACAACTTTACAGTTCCACAACCTCTTAATAGTTCTATAACCCATGTTTACAGTTCTAGAACACATCTTTACAGTTCTAGAACCCATCTTTACAGTTCCACAGCCTCTTAACAGTTCTAGAACCCATCTTTACAGTTCTAGAACCCATCTTTACAGTTCCACAACCTCTTAATAGTTCTATAATCCATCTTAACATTTCTAGAACCCATCTTTACAGTTCCACAACCTCTTAATGGTTCTATAACCCATCTTAACAGTTCTAGAACCCATCTTAACAGTTCCACAACCTCTTAATAGTTCTATAATCCATCTTAACAGTTCTAGAACCCATCTTTACAGTTCTATAATCCATCTTAATAATTATATAACCCATCTTAATAGTTCTAGAACCCATCTTTACAGTTCCACAACTTCTTAATGGTTCTATAACCCATCTTAACAGTTCTAGAACCCATCTTTACAGTTCCACAACCTCTTAATAGTTCTATAACCCATCTTTACAGTTCTAGAACCCATATTTACAGTTCCACAACTTCTTAATAGTTCTATAACCCATCTTTACAGTTCTAGAACCCATTTTTACAGTTCCACAACTTCTTAATAGTTCTATAACCCATCTTAACAATTCTAGAACCCATCTTTACAGTTCCACAACCTCTTAATGGTTCTATAACCTATCTTAACAGTTCTAGAACCCATCTTTACAGTTCCACAACCTCTTAATAGTTCTATAACCCATCTTTACAGTTCTAGAACCCATCTTTACAGTTCTAGAACCCATCTTTACAGTTCCACAACCTCTTAATGGTTCTATAACCTATCTTAACAGTTCTAGAACCCATCTTTACAGTTCCACAACCTCTTAATAGTTCTATAACCTATCTTAACAGTTCTAGAACCCATCTTTACAGTTCCACAACCTCTTAATAGTTCTATAACCCATCTTTACAGTTCTAGAACCCATCTCTACAGTTCCACAACTTCTTAATAGTTCTATAACCCATCTTTACAGTTCTAGAACCCATCTTTACAGTTCCACAACCTCTTAATGGTTCTATAACCTATCTTAACAGTTCTAGAACCCATCTTTACAGTTCCACAACCTCTTAATAGTTCTATAACCCATCTTAACAGTTCTAGAACCCATCTTTACAGGTCCACAACCTCTTAATAGTTCTATAATCCATCTTAACAGTTCTAGAACCCATCTTTAGGATTCCCAGAACCCACCATGCCTGTTTCACACATCTGAAATTCTTTATTAGCGCTCCTATTGTGTTTGGAGTTTAAAAAAAAATTCTAAAGATTTAGCCGATATAAGGATGATTTGATACGTGCTGCTGTCTCTTTTCTTTTCCTCATCATTTGATGTTTTCAGCAGTAGTATTGGTTGATGTATTAGTTAACTTTTCCCCAGTAATAGACACACACCACTGAATTGAATAGTTACACAAAAGGTCAGTGAACAATAAAGAGTAAAGTGACAATAATGAACTACACTTTCAGTAAATTGGGTGACTGGTAGGACCAGTAACTATGGTAACAGTATGTTTAAAACTCTATGACATACATGAGATGTTTTATAGAGGGCTATAGGGCACAACTGCTACTGTATATACAGGCCTACAGGGTCCGGTAACTATAGTAACAGTATGTTTAAAACTCCATGACATACATGAGATGTTTTATAGAGGGCTGTAGGGCATAACTGCTACTGTATATACAGGCCTACAGGGTCCGGTAACTATAGTAACAGTATGTTTAAATATCCATGACATACATGAGATGTTTTATAGAGGGCTGTAGGGCATAACTGCTACTGTATATACAGGCCTACAGGGTCCGGTAACTATAGTAACAGTATGTTTAAAACTCCATGACATACATGAGATGTTTTATAGAGGGCTGTAGGGCATAACTGCTACTGTATATACAGGCCTACAGGGTCCGGTAACTATAGTAACAGTATGTTTAAAACTCCATGACATACATGAGATGTTTTATAGAGGGCTGTAGGGCATAACTGCTACTGTATATACAGGCCTACAGGGTCCGGTAACTATAGTAACAGTATGTTTAAAACTCCATGACATACATGAGATGTTTTATAGAGGGCTGTGGGGCATAACTCGAGTCCCAAATGGCACCCTATTCCCTATATAGTGAACTACTTTTGACCAGGACCCATACGGTTCTGGTGACATTTTGACTCAAACTAGTTGTGGTGTATTATCCTGGATTTCTTCACTGACCCATTGACACCCACATGACAACACTGATGGATAGAATCCACATGACAACACTGATGGATGGATAGAATCCACAAGACAACACTGATGGATGGATAGAATCCACATGACAACACTGATGGATGGAATCCACATGGATAAAATCCACATGATGGATAGAATCAACACTGATGGATAGAATCCACATGACAACACTGATGGATAGAATCCACATGACAACACTGATGGATAGATAGAATCCACATGACAACACTGATGGATGGATAGAATCCACATGACAACACTGATGGATGGATAGAATCCACATGACAACACTGATGGATGGATAGAATCCACATGACAACACTGATGGATAGAATCCACATGACAACACTGATGGATGGATAGAATCCACATGACAACACTGATGGATGGATAGAATCCACATGACAACACTGATGGATGGATAGAATCCACATGACAACACTGATGGATAGAATCCACATGACAACACTGATGGATAGAATCCACATGACAACACTGATGGATGGATAGAAGAATCCACATGACAACACTGATGGATAGAATCCACATGACAACACTGATGGATAGAATCCACATGACAACACTGATGGATAGAATCCACATGACAACACTGATGGATGGAGAATAGAAACACTGATGGATAGAATCCACATGACAACACTGATGGATAGAATCCACATGACAACACTGATGGATGGATAGAATCCACACAACACTGATGGATAGAATCCACATGACAACACTGATGGATAGAATCCACATGACAACACTGATGGATAGAATCCACATGACAACACTGATGGATAGAATCCACATGACAACACTGATGGATAGAATCCACATGACAACACTGATGGATAGAATCCACATGACAACACTGATGGATGGATAGAATCCACATGACAACACTGATGGATAGAATCCACATGACAACACTGATGGATGGATAGAATCCACATGACAACACTGATGGATGGATAGAATCCACATGACAACACTGATGGATAGAATCAACACACTGATGGATGGATAGAATCACACTGATGGATAGAATCCACATGACAACACTGATGGATGGATAGAATCCACATGACAACACTGATGGATGGATAGAATCCACATGACAACACTGATGGATGGATAGAATCCACATGACAACACTGATGGATAGAATCCACATGACAACACTGATGGATGGATAGAATCCACATGACAACACTGATGGATGGATAGAATCCACATGACAACACTGATGGATAGAATCCACATGACAACACTGATGGATAGAATCCACATGACAACACTGATGGATAGAATCCACATGACAACACTGATGGATAGAATCCACATGACAACACTGATGGATGGATAGAATCCACAAGACAACACTGATGGATAGAATCCACATGACAACACTGATGGATAGAATCCACATGACAACACTGATGGATGGATAGAATCCACATGACAACACTGATGGATGGATAGAATCCACATGACAACACTGATGGATAGAATCCACATGACAACACTGATGGATGGATAGAATCCACATGACAACACTGATGGATGGATAGAATCCACATGACAACACTGATGGATAGAATCCACATGACAACACTGATGGATGGATAGAATCCACATGACAACACTGATGGATAGAATCCACATGACAACACTGATGGATAGAATCCACATGACAACACTGATGGATAGAATCCACATGACAACACTGATGATGGATGGAATCCACATGACAACACTGATGGATGGAGAATCCACATGACAACACTGATGGATAGAATCCACATGACAACACTGATGGATAGAATCCACATGACAACACTGATGGATAGAATCCACATGACAACACTGATGGATGGATAGAATCCACATGACAACACTGATGGATAGAATCCACATGACAACACTGATGGATAGAATCCACATGACAACACTGATGGATAGAATCCACATGACAACACTGATGGATAGAATCCACATGACAACACTGATGGATAGAATCCAACACTGACACTGATGATGGATAGAATCACATGACAACACTGATGGATGGAATCCACAATCCACATGACAACACTGATGGATATAGAATCCACATGACAACACTGATGGATAGAATCCACATGACAACACTGATGGATAGAATCCACATGACAACACTGATGGATGGATAGAATCCACATGACAACACTGATGGATGGATAGAATCCACAAGACAACACTGATGGATAGAATCCACATGACAACACTGATGGATAGAATCCACATGACAACACTGATGGATAGAATCCACAAGACAACACTGATGGATGGATAGAATCCACATGACAACACTGATGGATGGATAGAATCCACAAGACAACACTGATGGATAGAATCCACATGACAACACTGATGGATGGATAGAATCCACATGACAACACTGATGGATAGAATCCACATGACAACACTGATGGATAGAATCCACATGACAACACTGATGGATAGAATCCACATGACAACACTGATGGATAGAATCCACATGACAACACTGATGGATGGATAGAATCCACATGACAACACTGATGGATGGATAGAATCCACAAGACAACACTGATGGATAGAATCCACATGACAACACTGATGGATAGAATCCACATGACAACACTGATGGATGGAGAATCCACATGACAACACTGATGGATAGGAAGAATCCACATGACAACACTGATGGATAGAATCCACAATCAACACTGATGACAACACTGATGGATGGATAGAATCCACATGACAACACTGATGGATAGAATCCACATGACAACACTGATGGATAGAATCCACATGACAACACTGATGGATAGAATCCACATGACAACACTGATGGATAGAATCCACATGACAACACTGATGGATAGAATCCACATGACAACACTGATGGATGGATAGAATCCACATGACAACACTGATGGATAGAATCCACATGACAACACTGATGGATGGATAGAATCCACATGACAACACTGATGGATGGATACATGACAACACTGATGGATAGAATCAACACTGATGGATGGATAGAATCCACATGACAACACTGATGGATAGAATCCACATGACAACACTGATGGATGTATAGAATCCACATGACAACACTGATGGATAGAATCCACATGACAACACTGATGGATGGATAGAATCCACATGACAACACTGATGGATAGATAGAATCCACATGACAACACTGATGGATAGAATCCACATGACAACACTGATGGATGGATAGAATCCACATGACAACACTGATGGATAGAATCCACATGACAACACTGATGGATAGAATCCACATGACAACACTGATGGATAGATAGAATCCACATGACAACACTGATGGATAGAATCCACATGACAACACTGATGGATAGATAGAATCCACATGACAACACTGATGGATGGAATCCACATGACAACACTGATGGATAGAATCCACATGACAACACTGATGGATGTATATAATCCACATGACAACACTGATGGATAGAATCCACATGACAACACTGATGGATAGAATCCACATGACAACACTGATGGATAGATAGAATCCACATGACAACACTGATGGATAGAATCCACATGACAACACTGATGGATAGATAGAATCCACATGACAACACTGATGGATAGATAGAATCCACATGACAACACTGATGGATAGAATCCACATGACAACACTGATGGATAGAATCCACATGACAACACTGATGGATAGAATCCATCAACACTGATGGATAGAATCACATGACAACACTGATGGATAGAATCCACATGACAACACTGATGGATAGAATCCACATGACAACACTGATGGATAGAATCCACATGACAACACTGATGGATAGGAATCCACATGACAACACTGATGGATATAGAATCCACATGACAACACTGATGGATGGAATCCACATGACAACACTGATGGATAGAATCCACATGACAACACTGATGGATGGAATCCACATGACAACACTGATGGATAGAATCCACATGACAACACTGATGGATGGATAGAATCCACATGACAACACTGATGGATAGAATCCACATGACAACACTGATGGATGGATAGAATCCACATGACAACACTGATGGATGGATATCCACATGACAACACTGATGGATAGAATCCACATGACAACACTGATGGATAGAATCCACATGACAACACTGATGGATAGAATCCACATGACAACACTGATGGATAGAATCCACATGACAACACTGATGGATAGAATCCACATGACAACACTGATGGATGAATCCACATGACAACACTGATGGATAGAATCCACATGACAACACTGATGGATGGAGAATCCACATGACAACACTGATGGATAGAATCCACATGACAACACTGATGGATATAGAATCCACATGACAACACTGATGGATAGAATCCACATGACAACACTGATGGATAGAATCCACATGACAACACTGATGGATAGAATCCACATGACAACACTGATGGATAGAATCCACATGACAACACTGATGGATAGAATCCACATGACAACACTGATGGATAGAATCCACATGACAACACTGATGGATAGAATCCACATGACAACACTGATGGATGGATAGAATCCACATGACAACACTGATGGATAGAATCCACATGACAACACTGATGGATAGAATCAACACTGATGGATAGAATCCACATGACAACACTGATGGATAGAATCCACATGACAACACTGATGGATGGATAGAATCCACATGACAACACTGATGGATAGAATCCACATGACAACACTGATGGATAGAATCCACATGACAACACTGATGGATAGAATCCACATGACAACACTGATGGATAGAATCCACATGACAACACTGATGGATAGAATCCACATGACAACACTGATGGATAGAATCCACATGACAACACTGATGGATATCCACATGACAACACTGATGGATAGAATCCACATGACAACACTGATGGATAGAATCCACATGACAACACTGATGGATGGAATCCACATGACAACACTGATGGATGGATAGAATCCACATGACAACACTGGATGGATAGAATCCACATGACAACACTGATGGATAGAATCCACATGACAACACTGATGGATGGATAGAATCCACAACACTGACAACACTGATGGATGGATAGAATCCACATGACAACACTGATGGATGGATGGAATCCACATGACAACACTGATGGATAGAATCCACATGACAACACTGATGGATGGATAGAATCCACATGACAACACTGATGGATAGAATCCACATGACAACACTGATGGATGGATAGAATCCACATGACAACACTGATGGATGGATAGAATCCACATGACAACACTGATGGATAGAATCCACATGACAACACTGATGGATAGAATCCACATTACAACACTGATGGATAGAATCCACATGACAACACTGATGGATAGAATCCACATGACAACACTGATGGATAGAATCCACATGACAACACTGATGGATAGAATCCACATGACAACACTGATGGATGGATAGAATCCACATGACAACACTGATGGATGGATAGAATCCACAAGACAACACTGATGGATGGATAGAATCCACATGACAACACTGATGGATAGAATCCACATGACAACACTGATGGATGGATAGAATCCACATGACAACACTGATGGATGGATAGAATCCACATGACAACACTGATGGATAGAATCCACATGACAACACTGATGGATGGATAGAATCCACATGACAACACTGATGGATAGAATCCACATGACAACACTGATGGATAGAATCCACATGACAACACTGATGGATAGAATCCACATGACAACACTGATGGATAGAATCCACATGACAACACTGATGGATAGAATCCACATGACAACACTGATGGATGGAGAATCCACATGACAACACTGATGGATAGAATCCACATGACAACACTGATGGATAGAATCCACATGACAACACTGATGGATAGAATCCACATGACAACACTGATGGATAGAATCCACATGACAACACTGATGGATAGAATCCACAAGACAACACTGATGGATGGATAGAATCCACATGACAACACTGATGGATGGATAGAATCCACATGACAACACTGATGGATGGATAGAATCCACATGACAACACTGATGGATGGATAGAATCCACATGACAACACTGATGGATAGAATCCACATGACAACACTGATGGATAGAATCCACATGACAACACTGATGGATGGATAGAATCCACATGACAACACTGATGGATAGAATCCACATGACAACACTGATGGATAGAATCCACATGACAACACTGATGGATAGAATCCACATGACAACACGGATGGATAGAATCCACATGACAACACTGATGGATAGAATCAATGACAACACTGATGGATAGAATCCACATGACAACACTGATGGATATAATCCACATGACAACACTGATGGATAGAATCCACATGACAACACTGATGGATAGAATCCACATGACAACACTGATGGATAGAATCCACATGACAACACTGATGGATAGAATCCACATGACAACACTGATGGATAGAATCCACATGACAACACTGATGGATAGAATCCACATGACAACACTGATGGATAGAATCCACATGACAACACTGATGGATATAATCCACATGACAACACTGATGGATAGAATCCACATGACAACACTGATGGATAGAATCCACATGACAACACTGATGGATATAATCCACATGACAACACTGATGGATAGAATCCACAAGACAACACTGATGGATAGAATCCACATGACAACACTGATGGATGGAATCCACATGACAACACTGATGGATGGATAGAATCCACATGACAACACGGATGGATGGATAGAATCCACATGACAACACTGATGGATAGAATCCACATGACAACACTGATGATGGATAGAATCCACATGACAACACTGATGGATAGAATCCACATGACAACACTGATGGATGGATGGAATCCACATGACAACACTGATGATGGATAGAATCCACATGACAACACTGATGGATAGAATCCACATGACAACACTGATGGATAGAATCCACATGACAACACTGATGGATGGATAGAATCCACATGACAACACTGATGGATGGATAGAATCCACATGACAACACTGATGGATAGAATCCACATGACAACACTGATGGATAGAATCCACATGACAACACTGATGGATAGAATCCACATGACAACACTGATGGATAGAATCCACATGACAACACTGATGGATAGAATCCACATGACAACACTGATGGATAGAATCCACATGACAACACTGATGGATGGATAGAATCCACATGACAACACTGATGGATGGATAGAATCCACATGACAACACTGATGGATGGATAGAATCCACATGACAACACTGATGGATAGAATCCACATGACAACACTGATGGATGGATAGAATCCACATGACAACACTGATGGATAGAATCCACATGACAACACTGATGGATAGAATCCACATGACAACACTGATGGATGTATAGAATCCACATGACAACACTGATGGATAGAATCCACATGACAACACTGATGGATAGAATCCACATTATGATGAATCCACATGACAACACTGATGGATAGAATCCACATGACAACACTGATGGATAGAATCCACATGACAACACTGATGGATAGAATCCACATGACAACACTGATGGATAGAATCCACATGACAACACTGATGGATAGAATCCACATGACAACACTGATGGATGGATAGAATCCACATGACAACACTGATGGATAGAATCCACATGACAACACTGATGGATAGAATCCACATGACAACACTGATGGATAGAATCCACATGACAACACTGATGGATAGAATCCACATGACAACACTGATGGATAGAATCCACATGACAACACTGATGGATAGAATCCACATGACAACACTGATGGATAGAATCCACATGACAACACTGATGGATAGAATCCACATGACAACACTGATGGATGGATAGAATCCACATGACAACACTGATGGATGGATAGAATCCACATGACAACACTGATGGATAGAATCCACATGACAACACTGATGGATAGAATCCACATGACAACACTGATGGATGGATAGAATCCACATGACAACACTGATGGATAGAATCCACATGACAACACTGATGGATAGAATCCACATGACAACACTGATGGATAGAATCCACATGACAACACGGATGGATAGAATCCACATGACAACACTGATGGATAGAATCCACATGACAACACGGATGTATAGAATCCACATGACAACACTGATGTATATAATCCACATGACAACACTGATGGATAGAATCCACATGACAACACTGATGGATAGAATCCACATGACAACACTGATGGATAGAATCCACATGACAACACTGATGGATAGAATCCACATGACAACACTGATGGATAGAATCCACATGACAACACTGATGGATAGAATCCACATGACAACACTGATGGATAGAATCCACATGACAACACTGATGGATATAATCCACATGACAACACTGATGGATAGAATCCACATGACAACACTGATGGATAGAATCCACATGACAACACTGATGGATATAATCCACATGACAACACTGATGGATAGAATCCACAAGACAACACTGATGGATAGAATCCACATGACAACACTGATGGATGGAATCCACATGACAACACTGATGGATGGATAGAATCCACATGACAACACGGATGGATGGATAGAATCCACATGACAACACTGATGGATAGAATCCACATGACAACACTGATGATGGATAGAATCCACATGACAACACTGATGGATAGAATCCACATGACAACACTGATGGATGGATGGAATCCACATGACAACACTGATGATGGATAGAATCCACATGACAACACGGATGGATGGATAGAATCCACATGACAACACTGATGGATAGAATCCACATGACAACACTGATGGATGGATAGAATCCACAAGACAACACTGATGGATGGATAGAATCCACATGACAACACTGATGGATAGAATCCACATGACAACACTGATGGATAGAATCCACATGACAACACTGATGGATAGAATCCACATGACAACACTGATGGATAGAATCCACATGACAACACTGATGGATAGAATCCACATGACAACACTGATGGATAGAATCCACATGACAACACTGATGGATGGATAGAATCCACATGACAACACTGATGGATGGATAGAATCCACAAGACAACACTGATGGATGGATAGAATCCACATGACAACACTGATGGATAGAATCCACATGACAACACTGATGGATGGATAGAATCCACATGACAACACTGATGGATGGATAGAATCCACATGACAACACTGATGGATGGATAGAATCCACATGACAACACTGATGGATGGATAGAATCCACATGACAACACTGATGGATAGAATCCACATGACAACACTGATGGATAGAATCCACATGACAACACTGATGGATAGAATCCACATGACAACACTGATGGATAGAATCCACATGACAACACTGATGGATAGAATCCACATGACAACACTGATGGATAGAATCCACAAGACAACACTGATGGATAGAATCCACATGACAACACTGATGGATAGAATCCACAAGACAACACTGATGGATAGAATCCACATGACAACACTGATGGATAGAATCCACATGACAACACTGATGGATAGAATCCACAAGACAACACTGATGGATGGATAGAATCCACATGACAACACTGATGGATGGATAGAATCCACAAGACAACACTGATGGATAGAATCCACATGACAACACTGATGGATGGATAGAATCCACAAGACAACACTGATGGATGGATAGAATCCACATGACAACACTGATGGATAGAATCCACATGACAACACTGATGGATGGATAGAATCCACATGACAACACTGATGGATAGAATCCACATGACAACACTGATGGATAGATAGAATCCACAAGACAACACTGATGGATGGATAGAATCCACAAGACAACACTGATGGATGGATAGAATCCACATGACAACACTGATGGATAGAATCCACATGACAACACTGATGGATGGATAGAATCCACATGACAACACTGATGGATAGAATCCACATGACAACACTGATGGATTGAATCCACATGACAACACTGATGGATGGATAGAATCCACATGACAACACTGATGGATAGAATCCACATGACAACACTGATGGATGGATAGAATCCACATGACAACACTGATGGATAGATAGAATCCACATGACAACACTGATGGATAGAATCCACATGACAACACTGATGGATAGAATCCACATGACAACACTGATGGATAGAATCCACATGACAACACTGATGGATAGAATCCACATGACAACACTGATGGATAGAATCCACATGACAACACTGATGGATGGATAGAATCCACATGACAACACTGATGGATAGAATCCACATGACAACACTGATGGATGGATAGAATCCACATGACAACACTGATGGATAGATAGAATCCACATGACAACACTGATGTATAGAATCCACATGACAACACTGATGGATAGAATCCACATGACAACACTGATGGATGTATAGAATCCACATGACAACACTGATGGATAGAATCCACATGACAACACTGATGGATAGAATCCACATGACAACACTGATGGATAGAATCCACATGACAACACTGATGGATAGAATCCACATGACAACACTGATGGATAGAATCCACATGACAACACTGATGGATAGAATCCACATGACAACACTGATGGATAGAATCCACATGACAACACTGATGGATAGAATCCACATGACAACACTGATGGATAGAATCCACATGACAACACTGATGGATAGAATCCACATGACAACACTGATGGATAGAATCCACATGACAACACTGATGGATAGAATCCACATGACAACACTGATGGATAGAATCCACATGACAACACTGATGGATAGAATCCACATGACAACACTGATGGATAGATAGAATCCACATGGCAACACTGATGGATAGAATCCACATGACAACACTGATGGATAGAATCCACATGACAACACTGATGGATGGATAGAATCCACAAGACAACACTGATGGATGGAATCCACATGACAACACTGATGGATGGATAGAATCCACATGACAACACTGATGGATAGAATCCACATGACAACACTGATGGATGGAATCCACAAGACAACACTGATGGATAGAATCCACATGACAACACTGATGGATGGAATCCACATGACAACACTGATGGATAGAATCCACATGACAACACTGATGGATAGAATCCACATGACAACACTGATGGATAGAATCCACATGACAACACTGATGGATAGAATCCACATGACAACACTGATGGATAGAATCCACATGACAACACTGATGGATAGAATCCACATGACAACACTGATGGATAGAATCCACATGACAACACTGATGGATAGAATCCACAAGACAACACTGATGGATAGAATCCACATGACAACACTGATGGATAGAATCCACATGACAACACTGATGGATAGAATCCACATGACAACACTGATGGATAGAATCCACATGACAACACTGATGGATAGAATCCACATGACAACACGGATGGATAGAATCCACATGACAACACGGATGGATAGAATCCACAAGACAACACTGATGGATAGAATCCACATGACAACACTGATGGATGTATAGAATCCACATGACAACACTGATGGATGGAATCCACATGACAACACTGATGGATGGATAGAATCCACATGACAACACTGATGGATAGAATCCACATGACAACACTGATGGATAGAATCCACATGACAACACTGATGGATGGAATCCACAAGACAACACTGATGGATAGAATCCACATGACAACACTGATGGATAGAATCCACATGACAACACTGATGGATAGAATCCACATGACAACACTGATGGATAGATAGAATCCACATGGCAACACTGATGGATAGAATCCACATGACAACACTGATGGATGGATAGAATCCACAAGACAACACTGATGGATGGATAGAATCCACAAGACAACACTGATGGATAGAATCCACATGACAACACTGATGGATAGAATCCACATGACAACACTGATGGATAGAATCCACATGACAACACTGATGGATAGAATCCACATGACAACACTGATGTATAGAATCCACATGACAACACTGATGGATAGAATCCACATGACAACACTGATGGATAGAATCCACATGACAACACTGATGGATGGATAGAATCCACATGACAACACTGATGGATGTATAGAATCCACATGACAACACTGATGGATAGAATCCACATGACAACACTGATGGATAGAATCCACAAGACAACACTGATGGATAGAATCCACATGACAACACTGATGGATAGAATCCACATGACAACACTGATGGATGGATAGAATCCACATGACAACACTGATGGATAGAATCCACATGACAACACTGATGGATAGAATCCACATGACAACACTGATGGATAGAATCCACATGACAACACTGATGGATGGATAGAATCCACATGACAACACTGATGGATGGATAGAATCCACATGACAACACTGATGGATAGAATCCACATGACAACACTGATGGATAGAATCCACATGACAACACTGATGGATAGAATCCACATGACAACACTGATGGATGGATAGAATCCACATGACAACACTGATGGATGGATAGAATCCACATGACAACACTGATGGATAGAATCCACATGACAACACTGATGGATAGAATCCACATGACAACACTGATGGATAGAATCCACATGACAACACTGATGGATAGAAATCCACATGACAACACTGATGGATGGATAGAATCCACATGACAACACTGATGGATGTATAGAATCCACATGACAACACTGATGGATAGAATCCACATGACAACACTGATGGATAGAATCCACAAGACAACACTGATGGATAGAATCCACATGACAACACTGATGGATAGAATCCACATGACAACACTGATGGATGGATAGAATCCACATGACAACACTGATGGATAGAATCCACATGACAACACTGATGGATAGAATCCACATGACAACACTGATGGATAGAATCCACATGACAACACTGATGGATGGATAGAATCCACATGACAACACTGATGGATGGATAGAATCCACATGACAACACTGATGGATAGAATCCACATGACAACACTGATGGATAGAATCCACATGACAACACTGATGGATAGAATCCACATGACAACACTGATGGATGGATAGAATCCACATGACAACACTGATGGATGGATAGAATCCACATGACAACACTGATGGATAGAATCCACATGACAACACTGATGGATAGAATCCACATGACAACACTGATGGATAGAATCCACATGACAACACTGATGGATGGATAGAATCCACATGACAACACTGATGGATGGATAGAATCCACATGACAACACTGATGGATAGAATCCACATGACAACACTGATGGATAGAATCCACATGACAACACTGATGGATAGAATCCACAAGACAACACTGATGGATAGAATCCACATGACAACACTGATGGATAGATAGAATCCACATGGCAACACTGATGGATAGAATCCACATGACAACACTGATGGATAGAATCCACATGACAACACTGATGGAGGGATAGAATCCACATGACAACACTGATGGATATAATCCACATGACAACACTGATGGAGGGATAGAATCCACAAGACAACACTGATGGATGGATAGAATCCACATGACAACACTGATGGATGGATAGAATCCACATGACAACACTGATGGATGGATAGAATCCACATGACAACACTGATGGATAGAATCCACATGACAACACTGATGGATAGAATCCACATGACAACACTGATGGATAGAATCCACATGACAACACTGATGGATAGAATCCACATGACAACACTGATGGATAGAATCCACATGACAACACTGATGGATAGAATCCACATGACAACACTGATGGATAGAATCCACATGACAACACTGATGGATATAATCCACAAGACAACACTGATGGATAGAATCCACATGACAACACTGATGGATGTATAGAATCCACATGACAACACTGATGGATGGAATCCACATGACAACACTGATGGATGGATAGAATCCACATGACAACACTGATGGATAGAATCCACATGACAACACTGATGGATGGATAGAATCCACAAGACAACACTGATGGATAGAATCCACATGACAACACTGATGAATAGAATCCACATGACAACACTGATGGATAGAATCCACATGACAACACTGATGGATAGAATCCACATGACAACACTGATGGATAGAATCCACATGACAACACTGATGGATAGAATCCACATGACAACACTGATGGATGGATAGAATCCACATGACAACACTGATGGATGGATAGAATCCACATGACAACACTGATGGATAGAATCCACATGACAACACTGATGGATAGAATCCACATGACAACACTGATGGAGGGATAGAATCCACATGACAACACTGATGGATAGAATCCACATGACAACACTGATGGATGGATAGAATCCACATGACAACACTGATGGATGGATAGAATCCACATGACAACACTGATGGATGGATAGAATCCACATGACAACACTGATGGATAGAATCCACATGACAACACTGATAGATAGAATCCACATGACAACACTGATGGATAGAATCCACATGACAACACTGATGGATAGAATCCACATGACAACACTGATGGATAGAATCCACAAGACAACACTGATGGATAGAATCCACATGACAACACTGATGGATAGAATCCACATGACAACACTGATGGATAGAATCCACATGACAACACTGATGGATGGATAGAATCCACATGACAACACTGATGGATGGATAGAATCCACATGACAACACTGATGGATGGATAGAATCCACATGACAACACTGATGGATGGATAGAATCCACATGACAACACTGATGGATGGATAGAATCCACATGACAACACTGATGGATAGAATCCACATGACAACACTGATGGATAGAATCCACATGACAACACTGATGGATGGATAGAATCCACATGACAACACTGATGGATGGATAGAATCCACATGACAACACTGATGGATGGATAGAATCCACATGACAACACTGATGGATGGATAGAATCCACATGACAACACTGATGGATAGAATCCACATGACAACACTGATGGATGGATAGAATCCACAAGACAACACTGATGGATAGAATCCACATGACAACACTGATGGATAGAATCCACATGACAACACTGATGGATAGAATCCACATGACAACACTGATGGATAGAATCCACATGACAACACTGATGGATAGAATCCACATGACAACACTGATGGATAGAATCCACATGACAACACTGATGGATAGAATCCACATGACAACACTGATGGATAGAATCCACAAGATGCTTCAGGACTTACGGCAGGTGGCTCATATCTCTTTTCCTGACGAGTTAACAGAGTGACACAGAATGCCCTCACCGTTTCATAGAGTTTCCCCCTAATAGGGCTTGGTCCATGTTAACAAGCCTGTACATGGTACTTAGGGCTTGGTCCATGTTAGCAAGCCTGTACATGGTACTTAGGGCTTGGTCCATGTTAACAAGCCTGTACATGGTACTTAGGGCTTGGTCCATGTTAACAAGCCTGTACATGGTACTTAGGGCTTGGTCCATGTTAACAAGCCTGTACATGGTACTTAGGGCTTGGTCCATGTTAACAAGCCTGTACATGGTACCTATAGCTGGTAATGACTATTGGCCCTGTGATTGTTTGTTACAGAGTGACTGTGAGTCACCATGTATGAACACTGTGGTGTCCTCGCTCATAGCAGGTGTCCTAGACTATACCTGTGGGGGTGGTGTGATTAGCCGTTGGTGTCCTCGCTCATAGCAGGTGTCCTAGACTATACCTGATTGGCTAGGTGACTGACGGGCTGGTTATTTAATTAACAATACATAGGCATTATAACAGACATTATAACAGGCATTATAGCGTACATTATAACAGGCATTATAACAGGCGTTATAACAGGCATTATAACAGACATAACAGGCATTATAACAGATGACATAACAGGCATTATAACAGACATTATAACAGACATTATAACAGGCATTATAACAGACATTATAACAGACATTATAACAGGCATTATAACAGGCATTATAACAGGCATTATAACAGGCATTATAACAGGCATTATAACAGGCATTATAGCAGCCATTATAACAGGCATTATAACAGATGACATAACAGGCATTATAACAGACATTATAACAGGCATTATAACAGGCATTATAACAGACATAACAGGCATTATAACAGACGACATAGCAGGCATTATAACATACATTATAACAGACATTATAACAGGCATTATAACAGGCATTATAACAGGCATTATAACAGGCATTATAACAGGCATTATAACAGGCATTATAGCAGGCATTATAACAGGCATTATAACAGGCATTATAACAGGCATTATAGCAGGCATTATAACAGGCATTATAACAGGCATTATAGCAGGCATTATAACAGGCATTATAACAGGCATTATAGCAGGCATTATAACAGGCATTATAACAGGCATTATAGCAGGCATTATAACAGGAATTATAGCAGGCATTATAACAGGAATTATAACAGGCATTATAGCAGGCATACCAGGCATTATAACAGGCATTATAGCAGGCATTATAACACGGTTAATATAATTTCTTCCAGGTAGCCTTTATAAATACTACCGGACTAAATGATTCACATGTCCATGCTAATCCAGAGTTAACTCTGGAAAACAGTTTACAGCTCAGTCTACAACGGGTTTAAATGTTCCATGTTAAAATGTAATCTTCAGATTAAAATATAAAATCAATACTGGAAATTACACTTCAAATTCATTACCTAAACACATCATGGACTTAATCAACACAACAACCCCCTTTTAATTAAAATGAACCATATGCCGTCTGGTTGGCATAAATCTCCCTTAAACAGATAGCTGATTTACCCCCAATATCTCAGGGGGGCTATTCCTATTGAATAAACAACTCGCTAAGTTTCATCCGAGACCCCCCACCACCACCATTCCCAGTGTCCTCTTCTCCCCTCAGTGGCTTACACCACCAGACTGGTTCAGTGTTTGAGCATCTGAGAGACTGAGGGGAGAAGCGTGTGGATTAGCTGGTTCGTTTGAGGTGATGTTTGACTCGCAGGGTGGAAGCCTGGTGGAATCTGGGGATTACATGGGGGATACAGACCCAGTGGTCCAGGTCAGAGTGGGACGACCATCTGTAAGCTAAGGACCAGTCACCATTACTCACGGTCTCTCTGTTACCCGGTCACTAGCACTCCAGAATAGTGGACTACATGGGTAGAGTAGTGGACTACATGGGTAGAGTAGTGGGTAGAGTAGTGAACTACATGGGTAGAGTAGTGGACTACATGGGTAGAATAGTGGACTACATGGGTAGAGTAGTGGGTAGAGTAGTGGACTACATGGGTAGAGTAGTGAACTACATGGATAGAGTAGTGAACTACATGGGTAGAGTAGTGGGTAGAGTAGTGAGCTACATGGGTAGAGTAGTG